>NW_027451926.1:0-23145 GCF_964194025.1 Convolutriloba macropyga
TCATGTTCAGTTGCGCATCGCTCGTTCGCCTTTCCCTCTTTCCTGCTTCTGTGTTGTTGCACGTTGCTCGCTCTACTTTCTGTAAGCCATTCTCCCCGGTTGCAATGCGAGCTTAACTCTCAGTGCTTCAACTCTGTTTTGCCGAGCTCCCTTTGTGCCCAATAAGATCTTCTGTTTTCATGCGGTTTGTTTCACAGACTCGATATTGTGCGCTCTTATGGGTTATTTTTGTGTTGTTTATTTGCGTGATTTTTGGTTCGTTTTGAGTGTTTAATCAAAATATGTGTGAGCAGCACTAGTTTTTTTTAATTTGTCTATTTCATATAATAATCTTAAAGTCCAATAGCTTTGATGAAAAATTCAAAAGTATGTAGTTTGTTATTTCAAAGCGTCAAGTTGATTTAATTTCTACAAATGAAGTTGTTTTTCGTTGTGTAAATAGTCAACGTAGGCCAGTGAAATTTGAACGCCTCTTAGCAAAATGCAACGAAGCCGTTAACCGTTGTAGACAAAATCAGAAGTTTATTGCGTTCTTTGAAAATGGGAAGACTAGAGCGCACTTGTTCCTGCATTAGAGTCTTACTGTAACGCAATGACAAACAAGCACAAAAAAATCTCACTTGAGCACAAAATTACATCAAAATTGCTCAAGATATAGTAAGCAAGTTTCAGGAAGCGAGGGCTGCCATTGGTTTTCTAACTGTTTACTTACTGCTGGCATCTTAAAACCTCCGGTCAAGGTAAAAATAATTATTGATTACGTGATTGCTAAACTGAAGCAAGAGGAGATTGAAAACGAAAATGAGGCAGCCACTCGCCTCGCTCAACAAAAAAAAATGAGTGAAATTGGGCGAATTGGAGAAAACTAACAGAAATGATTCGCAGTGTCAACTCTACAAGAACTTGAGTTTTTGGACGCTCTTTCTATTGGTAGACAGTCACAAAACTTCAAGTGCAATGAGCTCAGAATAGAAAAATTTCCCAGCACTGGGTCAACACCCCGCTTGATTTAAGTTACAAAAATGAGTGCAATTGTAAACCAGAAGCGTTGAATGACACTCAAATTGGTTAAGGCGCTAACTTCCAAAAAGTTGTTGCAAAAATAACTTGCCGCAACTTGATCCTTAATACACAGCGCCTGCAGTTTTTTTGACAAACAGGCACTTTGCCAAGCGCATTTACAGACGCATTTGAATCAAACAGGCCAGCACGGCAAAGCACCTCTAAACATTGATAACAAAGAAACAGAGATACTTGGCTCTTGTACTCTCCTCGGGGGCTTCCCCGCCTCCAGTTCAACTGGCCGCCTTACCATTTTCATTCTCACCACAAGGTAAACAATAGAGTTTCTTAAATTTTCCTTCACACGCACAAATTAAAAACTCACCAGCCAGGGGAAAGAGAACACAAGTGTCCCTCAATAAAAATCGGCACATCAATTACATGACCAACAGTTACTCTACGATGCATATTATCAATTGTCACTATTCGTTTTTTGGGAAAAATGTTCCAATCAACGCAAAAAATGTTCCCTTCAATCAGCCGACCCTTAAAGCCACTCAAACACGCAACAGCTCAATTGGGTAACACTATTTACTGATGCTACTCCGACCCGAACCCTATACCCGAACCTAACATTTTAACTCGCATTCCAGGCCCACCCCCCGCTACTGCCCAATTACTATCCTGAGTCAAACCGTCATTGCCTTCACACTAATCGAGTACACAAAATTGTTCACTCGTTTGCTCTTCGGGCCTCTAAAGTGCACAATATCAACCTTTGCCACAAATTTGTTCTAAATATGGATCTTTGGCGTTTTCTACAGTACAGAAAATCAAGTGCCAACCAGGGTACTGCTATTGTAAAGAATGAGCAGTCAAGAATAGAGACAAACATTGCACCTTCAGTAAACAATTTCCCACAACCATGTCCCACAAGCAGTTGCCATCCGGCATATAACAAGAAAATCAGATGGCTACAACCAGTTTCGTGCCTCCAGTAGTTCAGTCGAGAACACATGGTTATAATGGGCCTACTCCGTTGGAATGGAATGGCCCGCAGGTGTGTGCCTTTGCCCCTACGATACCAGACAAGGCGTCATCGATTTGAGAGTTGACTGATGCAATAACAAGATAGAAAAATAACCGATTGCCCTTCTGAAAAATTGCACAGTTTAATGGAGACACTTTACAGTGTCACGAGTTGTATTGTTAGTTCAAAAGCGCGATAGGCTGGCAGTCGCTCACTGATGAAGTCACGTTGACATAAAAATTCTCATTGATAAAGCAAAGATAGCGATATCCGAGTTTGCGTACTCTAGCTTAAGGTACAAAAATGCATTAGGTACAAAACAACGCAAATATCCCCAGTCGCAGGAAGTCTTAAGTTCTCGTTTGAAAAATCTAATCAATCTACCGCCTCTTAAAATGCAAAAAAGTGATAACATCATTATCTTTTCTGAACCAACATCTTGCCCTGCTGCGGTTTTCTAGTCCCTGTCATATGATGTTGACTTGCTTGATTTAAGGAGCGCATCCTGACCAAACCAAGAGGTACAGAAATTATCAGCTAACTTGAAAGAGTTTCGATCCAAGCCACCTCTCATGGACTTTAGCGATTGTCTTATGAAGCATAGGTCAGCAAAGACAAAAGTTGAACATAGGTGCACTTCCGCAACAAAGTCTAGCAATCAGTTATAGAAAAAAGGATTTTTTTTGTCATTGGAGCCAATTAACAAGGGTTGCCCGGTCTCTAAACGTAACCACAGCTTGTTGAAATGCAGAGTCTTGATGGAAAAACCTCGAACACAGTGAGGGAGCTAGTTGCCGAGAATATAGTTTGCCTCTCCTGACAACTGTCAATCTGATAACAACAGATGGAATAAATCTTCTAGTAACCATAAAACGGCGAGTAAGACAGCCACATTGTCAGCCGCTACTTATAATAATATATTACTTCAGGTGACCAAACTACGTTTTTGTAGCTCCTGGGATATCAGGTTTTTAGTTTTTTTGATGTCATTTGCAGGAACTCTTGTGAGACCCGTATTTTTGCAGATGGACTCAGTTTGACCGGTAGATCTTAACAGCTAATCACAAAGGGTAATCTACATAATGTTGGTTGAAATGACCAAGAAATTAAGTGAGCCTCAAGACTTCGATTCTTTTGTTATTGACCGTTCATGGAAGAAAAGTCATGTGTACGCTCAGACGTCACTAATGTATCTGTATTGACGGAGGCTTTCCCGAACGTAGCTGCCGTTGAACCTGTAAAAAAAATTGCTACAAAGAAGTTAAGATGATATTCCGACAAGATGTGTATCTTTCCATATCAGCCTTGAAGTACTTTGGTACCGATAAAGAAGCGCTTACCTGTTGCCGTTATGCTGCCAATATTTTGGGCTTCAAGGGGTCCCTTACTGTCAAGTTCGTGTTTTATTTCGATGTTCTTCAAGGCCAAGTAGACCATTACAATTAGTTAGCAGGTCAATTAAAGTCATTGTACAAAATGGAATGGTTCCAATCTGACAGCACATCTGTCCTACATGGGATGAACTTAAGAGATAAGCAACGAAACTTAATTGCAAATCGTGTTTGCGGAATTAGGGAGTATACCGACTTTGACCAATGCAACAAAGTTGCAACTCAGGATAATCCAGTCGCCACTGCCACGCGTGGAACGTCCATTTAGTTTCTGCGAAGCAGCAGCTGGGTCAATTTTAATTGTCCACACCTTTACAAGACTGTAAAGGTTCCGCTTCTACCAATTAAAGATCACTCCAGTTCTATCTTTTTTCCCGTTTGATCAGTTTAATTTTTATCAGAAGTTTTCAGGCATTGACGCGTACGTTTTGCAATTTTTACCAAAACATGCCGGCTAAAAAATGCTTCAATGGTAGCATTGATGACCATGCTCAGGTCACCATGACCGCCGATTAAAGACATTGCCAACAACATCAATAAGCATAGGCGTCAACCATGCAAACATTATTGAAGCCAACGTATATCTGGCTACATCTGTCAAAGTCCAGAATTCTCCAGTTCCATCTTTTTCCCCGTTTGATCAGATTAGTTTTTATCAGGAGTATTAAGGAATTGCCATCAGGGCCACGTATTACCATCAGGGCGCTGACTTCAACCGATAAATTGTGCAGGAACACTATGCAGTACTGAAATTAAGAGTATCATTATGCTCCATTCAAACAAATTATTTGAGGTGCAGAAACTTCTGCGTTCAAAAAAAGCAACTAATTTTGTCTGACCTAACTCATGAGACTTGCTCACCAGTTTCTTCCCTTCATCAAGACTGTTGTTGACTATTTTTGGGCGATTTAATGTTACGGTTCGTCGCACTACCGATAAAAATGGGAACTCCTCTCCACTTGTCTTACTACTCGCTCTGTCTATGTTAAAATAGTTACCTCTTTGAAGAAAAGTTCCTATGTGACAGGACTCATTGGTTTGTGTCACATAAAAATACATCTGCCTTGATTCGGTCTCACAATGGTACCAACATTATTGGAGCTGAGAAAGAGCTCCTTGAAAACTTAGCAAAGTAACACGCTAGGACCAAGGAAGCTGGGCTTGCCATAAAGGATATAAAATGGTAGTTCAATCCACCCAGAGCACCACATCAGAGAGGTATCTGCAAGTTTGTACGAAGTTTCAGGCTCGTGTTGTCTAGTATTCCTGGCACGCGCCGCCTCAAGAATGAAGTGCTGCACACTACTTTTTGTCTCGTTGAGCATGCTCTGCGGTCCCCTAAGCGCTAACCCTAGCAGTTCCAATGCGGTAACGCCCAATCATTTTCTATTAGGAGAGAGACCTGCTGGTTTTCCGTCTCATGGTAATAATAACTTTGATCATCGCAAACAATACGCCCGTGAGCAGTTGTACTCTTACGCTATTTGGTACCGTTGGATCAGAGAGTACGCACCGACGCTGAACCGACGTACTAAGATGACCTTGTTTGGGTAGTTGATGAAACCAATCCTATAGGTTACTAACCTACTGCTCGGATTGTAGAACTCATTTACGGTAGCTTCGCGCGCCCATCCGTCTATTGTACGTCCACCGGCTCTCTCGTCCGTTCGCAAGTCTTTATACCAGTTTTACCAGAAATCTTTTTCTGGGCAGGGGGAAGTTAGCTACCGCTAAATGAAGTCAAAATAAAACGCACAGAATTCTTTCGCTCAAATGATAAAATACAATCGGAATGCTTAGAAAAGTTTTTTTAGCATAATTTTAAGTGAATATAAGCACCATATGTACCAATTAGGGTGGTTCTCGGTTTAATACTTTTAAATTTAGACAATTCCTGAACGATTAACAACCGATTTTGAGCTCAATAACATCTGACAAATAACCGGTAAAAGAGCAGAAAAAACCGTACCAGTTGAAATGTAGGTACAATGGACAATACGTTTGCTTATACGTTGCTATGAATCGAACCAACTTATATGTCAGTTTAAGCAAGATTATGAAATGAAATTCATACGGAGTACATCATTACTGAGTTTTGCACAAAGACTAATTGAATGAGTAAATAAAATTCAATTAAGTGATCCCGCTGGAATCGGTTGCTTTGATAAATTCAATGCAAAGCTGATCGTATAAGCAAAGTTTAAAGACTTTGCAGCTTTTGGTGCAATGGTGCAATATATATTCCTTGACACCTCACGATATATCTTGATTTCCGACGCTTTAAATTCACACATCATGCTTTTTAATAGCTATTTTTGTTTTCTTATATTTCAATTGCATACATTGAAACCTCATTTGCCTTTTTTCTAGATGCTACTCCAATTGTGATTGCGGAGGCTCTCCTGTTGTTTATGTAAATATGCAATGAGTCACTTAGTGGCACAACCCGGGTCGAGGTATCATTGCTAAAAAGCGCTAAAGATGTAAGATTTGCGTTGAATTTGAGTAAAAAGTGTAAGATTTGCGCTGAATGCGATAAATGCGGTGAAAAAAAACTGTTAATCGGTGAAAATTTTCTTTTCACCGCTTGAGCGGTGAAAGAAAACTTTTCACCGCTACCAGTAGAATGCAGTGAAAAAAAAATTTTCAGCGCTACCAGCAGAAAGCAGTAAAGAATTTTTTCACCGCTAACAGCAGCATGCGGTGAAGAAAACTTTTCACCACTAAGATGTCAAACCTTAAAATTTTCACCGCTAATTTTAACGCTTATTTTAAGTTCACAAGAAATATTATTGAAGTAAGTGACAGATGGAGCATTTGAATAAGAAGTTGCTGACAAGCAAGAAGCGAGAGGCTCGAACCCGTGTGAGGCGGTTTCTTTTTGTAAAAAATCCGGTGAATGCGGCGAAAAAAAATAACAGCTAAACACCGCAAATCTTACAAAAATTCATCGCATTCAACGTTAAAATGTGCGGGCGCTAAATTTTTTTTCACGGCTATTCACCGCTAACCTTTCATTATTTTTTGACAAAACCTCGAAATTGGTAAGGTGAAGACTCCGCTCAGTTTAACAAAATGTCCGTGATCAAGCACCCATTTGAACTAACATGTCAAGGACAAGTTGACTTTTGATTGATTTCGAAAAGAAAAGCCGGCGAAACACAAAGAACATCAATTCAAAACCTGACGGAAGTAGTCGACTCCTCGGAAACTTTTTCATAGCAATAAAACAAGCGAAACAAAAGGAATCAATATAATTTTACTTTATTAGTACACAATCAAAATTGTCCTAAGTACATTCTGCATCCCAACATATTTCACAAAAAAAATTGTTGGCACCCAACCCAACAGCTTCGAAACCACACCTAAGGTTTTCAGGATATCTAAAGATCAGAATTAGACATTTTTCATAACAAAAGACTATGGTGGGGTACACAAAAAGACAAAGACAGAGATTGCAACTTTCAACATTTTTTTAGTTATTAATTTCGTCAAGGAGGTCCTCGGGTTCTCCTGGCGTTTTAACCGCCCCGAAAACCCCCTTCTGGTTGGTCCTTTCCCCAAACCCCACTTGCTTTTCGGTTCTCCTGGGGTTTTACACTCCCGAGGACCTCCTTCTTGTTGGTCGTTTCCCCAAATCCCCACCTGCTTTCTGGTTCTCCTGGGGTTTTACGCATCCCGAGGACCGCCTTCTGGTTGGTCGTTTCTCCAACCCCCCAACTGCTATCCAGTTCTCCTGGGGTTATACCCATCTCGAGGACCCCTTCTGCTTGGTCGTTTCCCCAACCCCCAGTTGCTTTCTAGTTTTTCTGGGGTTCTACCCTCCCTGAGGGCCACCTTCTTGTTGGTCGTTTCCTCAAACCCTCACCTGTTTACTGGTTCTTTAGGTGTTTCACCCAACCCTAGTTCCTCCTTCTTGTTGGTCGCTTCCCCAACCACCCACTTGCTTTCCGGTTTTCCTGGGGTTTACCCTCCCCGAGGACCACCTTTTTTTGGTCGTTTCCCCCGCCTCCTGGTCGTTTCCGGTTCTACTGGAGTTTTAATCACCCCAAGTACCGCCTACTGGTTGGTCGTTTTCTCCAACCTCCCAACTTTTATTCGGTTCTCCTGGGGTTTTACCCACCTCGAGGACCCCTTCTGCTTGGTCGTTACCCCAACCCCCGCCTGATTTCCGGTTCTCCTGGGGTTTTACCCACCCCAAGCACCCCCTTCCGGTTGGTCGGTTCCTCAACCCCCACTTGCTTTGCGGTTCTTCTGGGGCTTTACCCAACCCTAGGATCCCCTTCTTGTTGGTCTTTTCCCCAACCCCACACTTGTTTTCTAGTTGTTCTAGGGTTCTACCCACCCTGAGGACCCCCTTCTTGTTGGTCGTTTCCCCAAACCCCCACATGTTTTCCGGTTCTCCTTGGCTTTTACCAACCCCGAGCACCCCCATCTGGTGGTCGGTTCTCCAACCATCCACTTGCTGTCCAGTTCTTCTGGGGTTTACCCACCCCGACGACCCCATTCGGTTGGTCGTTCCCCAACTCCACTTGCTTTCCGGTTTTTCTGGTGTTTTACCCACCCCCATGACCCCTTCTGATTGGTCTTTTCCCCAATCCCCCACTTGTTTTCTAGTTGTTCTGGGGTTCTACCCACCCTGAGGACCCCCTTCTTGTTGGTCGTTTCCCCAAACCCCCACATGTTTTCCGGTTCTCCTTGGCTTTTACCAACCCCGAGCACCCCCATCTGGTGGTCGGTTCTCCAACCATCCACTTGCTGTCCAGTTCTTCTGGGGTTTACCCACCCCGACGACCCCATTCGGTTGGTCGTTCCCCAACTCCACTTGCTTTCCGGTTTTTCTGGTGTTTTACCCACCCCCATGACCCCTTCTGATTGGTCGTTTCCCCAACCAACCACTTGTTTTCCGGTTCTTCTGGGGTTTACCCATCCCACTGACCCCATCTGGTTGGTCGTTTCCCCAACCTTCCAATTGCAGTCCGGTTCTTCTGGGGTTCTCCCACCCTGACGACCCCATTCTGGTTGGTCGTTCCTCAACTCCAATTGCTTTCCCGTTTTTCTGGTGTTTTACCCACCCCGAGGACCCCCTTCTGGTTGGTCAATTCCCCAACCACCCACTTGTTTTCCGGTTCTTCTGGGGTTTACCCACCCCAAGGACCCCCTTCTGGTAGGTCGTTTCCCCAACTCCCCACTTTCTTTCCAGTTTTTCTGGTATTTTACCCACCCCGAGGACTCCCTTATGTTAGGTCGTTTCTCCAACCCCCCACCTGCTTTCGGGTTCATCTGGGGTTTTACCCACCCCACGGACCCCTTCTGCTTGTTCTTCTCCCCAACTCCCCGCCTCATTTCTGGTTATTCTGGGTCACTGCACACCTCAAGGTCCACCTTTAAGAGCTAATTTGACAGGCGACAGTTAGGTACAGGTACGTTTTGAGATCCGGCTGGTATCAATACTGATATCGGTAAGTTCTGGCATTTGGTAGGTATTCGTTTCTGTAGATATTGGAAGGTTTCTATTTTTTTGTATTTAAAAGATAGGTTTGTAATAGTATAGGCAAGTATAGGTATTGGTAGGTAAGTATTGGTAAATTAGGTGTTCAGCAGTAGGTTGGTAGGTATTTATAGCAATAGGTAGTTAGGTAATTTTTTGGTATTAAAGGGGATAGGGTTAAGTGTCGTAGAAGGAATGATGCTTACAACACTTTTATCGGGAAATTTCTATGCATACACATCCGCCTCCTAAAGCTTGATTTGTCCTTAGTGATAAATAACTGTTATTCTGCTGGTTGGTAAAAAACCTTGCCCTTCATTCTGGCCATTTGTTCTTTCTTTTCCTGAGTTCAATTAGACTACTGTAATGGTTTACACTAGATCAACCACAAACAACAGTGAACCTGTCATGAGCTCCAACACACTTGAGCCACCACTAGATGCCCCCCATCTAACAGAGCAATCAGTGGCCCCGTGATCAAATCCTAAACTGCAGGAACAGAAGTGATTAGAAACGTCAAAAATAATGATTGAAAATGAAATAAAGCTTCATATTGACTAAGTACTTTTCGAAATTGAAGCTTCAGACTATCTGGAAAGTTTGAAAGAAACGAGAGAAGTAAAAGCAATGCGACAGAGACTTGAGCCCACAATTCCGGAATTGCTCAATTTTCTTGCACCTGAGGAACAAAATCGGATGTCCAAAGACTTCAGTCGGCTAAAAAGGGACAAAAAAGACCACCATGGTCTAATAAAACACGTTAAATAGGTAAACACGAGAAAACAGAAAAAAACGTCTGTTTCAGACCCAGTTCCCAAGAAAAACATCATCCGTGACGACAATAAAATGCAACATCAACAACAACAGCCTCGCCTCGATTTTGTTTTCGACGACTCCGTTACTGATTGAACTCAATTGTTTAATTCCACTTCAGCGCTTGCTGGAAGCTCTTTTGCTGTTATTTCGAGTTTTACTGCATCCGGTAGTTCAAATTATAATAACCATTTAATGTTTTCATCGTTTTTCAGATCGTCAATTTTTCCGTGGAGCACATCTCAAACATCTTCCAGTCGGGTATCCGTCATCAAATATCACTTCTCACTGTCAAAACTGCCTTAAATTATCCAATCCACTAACTTTCATTAGTATCTCGCAACCTATTGTTTCACAAATGCCACAATTTTCTGGAAAATCAGTATCGATGTCCACTGGTTTCCTGAAATCTGTACCAAAATAAAATGCAGATAATTTTACAGATGATACTTCGAGTTGGATGAAATGGTTCAGCACATTTCAAGCTACTATTGACCTAGCTCCAATGACACCAACCGGAAAAAGAATTTATTTACAGTTGCTATTAACCGGCAAAGTAAAGGCCCTTGTGGAGGGTTTTCATTGCAACGGTGATCTATACGTTTCAGCAATAAATCGCCTCCAAGAACATTTTGGTAACCCAAAACAATTTGTAAACATGTTTCTCGAAATATTCTAAAATTTTTAAAGCACAAAATCTTGCTCATCCAGAAAACTACACACAGTTCTCTTCTTTCCTTTTGACAATGGTGGAAACCTTCTCCCAATCAGGTTTCATTCACAATCTATACTCACCATCGAGTCCGAATGTTTGTAATCGCAAAGCTTCCCAACCAAGTAGGGCTGGAGTGGAACGAATTTCTTTTGGGGAAAAACTAAAAATAACCGTCTCTCGAAACACTATCTGAGTGGCTTGTCAACTTCTCTAAAGCATCTAATGATTTGAACTTAATCAATCATGTTACGCCAAAACATTTTTAAAACACCTGGGAAACCAACTTTTTCTAGCGGATATAATAACGCTACCAATGACAAGAAAAAAAATTCCCACAGGCAATTCAGAAGGTACGCATGTGTTTGATAACTCTTTGATAACAAAAAAAAGGAATCAAGCCACGCCCAACAATGAAAATTGTCATTTCTTGTATGAATGCACGCAATTCCAGTCTCTTCCACCAGGCATTCGAAGAGACCACATAAGAAAAATTGAGTTGTGTTTTAACTGTTTTGGAAGTCACCAAGTTGATAAGAGCGCCTCAAAAAACGTCTGCCGTAATAATAATTGTGGAAAAAATCGCCACACTCTGCTCCAATGGTAGTTTTGATATAAAACCTGGCTCTGAAAAAACTAATGCTAAAGCAGTCCATCTACAAGGAACAGGTCAAATTGCCGTAGTTGCTGTGCGACTGGAAAACGGTGAGAAGACCTGAAATAGATATGCTTATTTAACAATGCTATTGGTCGGACTTTTTTGCTGAAGTCAGCAGCCTAAGAGGTAAACCTTGACATGAAAGTCATTGGAAAAATGCCAATCAGAGGATACCACATTACAAAGGAAATCGACAGCGCTCCTGTAAGTGTTTCCATTAAGCCACTGCAGTCTGATCAAAAATATTTCCTTCTAACTGACGTAATTGCTGTCTCGAATTTGAATATGTCAGTTGATAATACAGATAAGTTGAATCAATTCTGTGCATCGTTCGAACACTGAGCCGTATCAGTTGTCATGAAATCGGTAATAACTCAGTCTCAAAAATTCCTGGAAAAAACAATCTCGATCTGATTCTCTACAAGCAAATAGTGAAAGGACCCGAAAATGTTCCTTGGGGAGTAGAGACCCGCATATGCTGGTCATGAGCTGGAAAAACAGACTTGGTGCAAGACGAATCTTACCCTGTACTGTTCACTCAACTGAAAAGTCATTCTAATATTGTTGAACAGATGATCAAAATGGTATCAGATTGGACAAAAATAGAAATTTTAGGCAGAGCTTCACCCAAAAAAGCATTTTCCAAAAAATGATCAAAGAAGCCTTGAATTACTGGACAAACCAACACAACGGAAATTATCAAGTTGGTCTCCCCTGGAAAGAAATTGCGAAAATTCCCAACAACAGATGGCTCACTGAGAAGCAATTTTACCAAATGAACGACAAACTTTCAAAAAACGCACAGCTCAAAAAATTGTACCAAGAAACACTTGAGAACGATCTACTAAACGGATATGTCATCAAAATTGATCCTGGCACCGAGGACTCGGATACGACTGCTTCTTTCCTACCTTATCATCCATTAACCAAGCAGAACAAGCCCGGTAAAGTGCGGCGTGTAGCCAATGCGTCAAGTGTTTTTCAAGGTCAGTCATTGAACCCTAACTAACTGAAATGACTAGATCTGCTTAATAACCTCACCGGAGTTGTTGTGCTCTTCAGAGAGGACAACATTGCATTGTCCGCGAACATTGAACAGATGTTCATGAACTCCTGAAGATCGAAAATTTCTGCGTTTTCTCTGGATAAATGATGGTCGCGTTGATACATATGAGTACACCAGCCAAATTTTTGTCGCTACGGACTTGCCTTGTTTTGCATCATATGCCCTGAGAAAAGCAGCTCGTCACAATTGTGTACAATTTCCAGATGCCATGAAATGCATTGAACGCAACTTCTACATGGACGATATCTATGTTGCCACTGACTCAGTAGAAAAGGCGCAAAGGATACTACGTGATATGAGAACAACCTTTTCAGGAAGAAGTTTCAACATTACCAAATAGAATTCCAACAGATTTTCAACAGAATTCCATTTCTGAGTTTTTTAAAACTGTAAAGCCTGGCATAAGGTCAAATCCATCAAGAGTTCATCCTCAAAATCAAAAGGAACTTGGTTCACCATGGAACCCAATAATTGATTGCTACCTGATCAAAACTAAGCTCTTCCGAAAATTCAAATTGAAGGAGTACATAACTCAGAGAAAAATACTGAGATTTGTAGCAACCATATTTGATCCACTTAGTTTCACTGCTCTTTTGACAATTCGACAGCTAAAATTTTCAAAAGCTGCTTGGAATCTAGGACTGAAATGAGATAAGCCACTTCTTGTTCAAAATTTTTCCAATTTTGTCATTTTAAGAGAAGATATCCCCAATTTCGAGGACATACAAATCCTCAGAAGTTACATTATAGACAAACCTTTCCGGTCAGTTCAACTTCATGTTTCCGAGTTTGGTCTGTCAATCGTCTTTTATATCAGGGTTGAGTGCTCCGATCAGTCAATTGCCGTTAGCTTCGTTATAGGGAAAGTTCGAGTAGCCCGGCTGAAAAAATGACTATTCCAAATTTAGAGTTGCAAGCAGCTGTGTACAGTGCTCAACTTCCGCAATTTGTTATGGAAGAACAAAATATAGATTTCACCGAAATCATATTTTGGTCTGACAGAACAACTGTTCTCTACTGGTTACGAACACTTGAAATGCGACATAGAATTTTCTTTGCTAAACGCTGGGCCAAAATTTTGGCTGTCTCTTATGCTTTTGATTGGAGGTACAATACGTCGATAGCTAACCCAGCAGATGACGAAACTCGAGGTTATAGTGCTTACCAAATGAAATCGGAATCTGGCTGGAACTCGGGACAGTCGTTTTTGAGTAGATATAGACTAGAATTGCCAAAGCAAGAGATTCTACAATCGCAGTATGCGCAGATAGTATCTTTCCCGTCCTTATTACCTGTATTAGAAACTGTTGTGACTTTGACAAAATTCAGCAGTTGGAACAGGCTAATACGGGTAATCGCCTTTAGTTTCTACTTTGCCGGTAAGTGCAGGAAGCGTACTAATGAAAATCAGTTAGCCCATCACACTAAAGCCTATCTGCTTATCATTCAAACAACCCAGGAAGAAGACTTCAAAGCAGAATTCTTTGCTTTGAAAAAAGGTTTTTATATAACCAGCTCTAGCAGACTAAAACTTCTATCCCCGATCATAGACAAAACAAACGACTTAGAGCTAGAGGCCGTTTGTCGAAAGCAAATCTTTCGATAACTTCTCGTTACCCGCTGATACTCGACGGCAATAACGCTGCCAGTAGATTTTTTATACAGCATACACCTGAACTTAACTTTCACTGTGGTCCCGAGAAAACTAGGAATTGTCTAATGGAGTTTAACCGGATACTTCGGTGTCGAGCGGCAGTGAATCATACCATTAGACAACTTCTTTCATGTCGCCCAATGATCCAAGAAGTTAGCATTTCTAAAATGGCAGATTTGTCTCAAAAAATCTGCGCAAAAATAATCAATTTGTCTTGGAAACAACTGGACTTCATTTCGTTGGACTGTTTCTTGTTAAGAACAGCGGCATGCTTTTCAGTCGTTACGTACTACTATTAACATGTCCAGTTGTCAGAGCAGTCCATCTCGAAGTTACAGACGACCTTAGCACCGACTCAACAATTAATTGCATAAGACGTTTTGTCAGCCGGAGAGGAAAAACCCAACAATTTCATTTCAGACTGCGGAAATTCAATTGTTGGTTTGAACAACAGCCTGCAGTCTAGCATTGCCGAACTAAAAGCGTAAAAATCTTTTGCGGCGAAATTCCACTTTATGAAAGTCGAAATTGTATGGAAGTTTAACCCTCCAGCGGCTCCGCATTTCGGCGGAATTTGGGAGCGATTAGTGCAGATTTTCGAAATGTCTTCCTAAAAGGTCATCTGGTCATGAACGCTTGCCGATGAAATCTTAGATACAGTTACGTGTGAGATCAAGCCAAATATGAATTCTAGGCCCCTAAAAAACGTTCCAAGGGAAACAAATGATCCTTTACCACTTACGCCAAACCACTCTCTTCGAGGTAGGTCTTCGGTCAATTTGTCTGCTGTCGTTTTTATTGGAGACGAAAAGAACATTTCGAAAGCTGGCCGTACATACGCAACAAATAGCTGCTCACTTCTGGAATCGATTTCTGCGGGAGTATCTTCCAATTTTCCAATCTTGCAAATGGGGCCGGCGATGTCAAGGACAAGTTGACTTTTCTTCGATTTCGGGAAGAAAAGCCGGCAAAACAAAAAGACAATCAATTCAAACCCTGACGGAAGTAGTCGAATTCTCGAAAATCTTTTTCATAGCAACAAAACAAGCAAAACAAAAGGAATCAATTCAATTTTACTTTAATAGTACACAATCAGAATTGTCCTGAGCACATTCCCCATCCCAAAATAATTCATTAAAAAACATAAAGCCCAGATGTGAAAACGGGACAATTGCAAAAGGGGTTTTGATTTCAGCATCCGTGTATGTACAATTAAATAAGTTTTGCAGTTACTCTCAAATTACTGATGGCGTATAAATTTATTTCTTATTAATGTTCGAATGTTGCTTACTTAGTCAAAACAGATGATTATGTCTATCTTCGAATTGCAAAATTGGACCGTGCAATGTTAGCTTTACAAAGCACAGTAAACGCAGTTGCAGACAACAAGGGTTGACCAAATAACTTTTTTGAACTTTTATTTGAAAACAACGCCGAAATGTGAACGTGGTATGAAAATCAAATAAATAACAAACATTTAAACATATATAACCAATTAATTGCACGCAGCATCAAATCTTTGATATTGTTTTTTATCAGATGTTCCATTTGTTTTCAAAGCGCCCATTAAATTGCCTCCTACGAGAGAACCGATATTCGCAAAATCTTGAAAAATCTGATAGGATAAACGCTTGGTTTTAACGGTCTCGCCAGATATCAGAGAAAAGATAAGTTTCACACCCCAAATTTTTCTACAAAAACATATAAATGGAACTATTTGTTTCGATTTATACCACTGCTGTCGAAATATCAAATATAGAGGGTGATAATCGACAGGGGAAAAGGAAACACTTCTTTCCTTGATTATACGAGATCTGTTGACTGCGTAGGATGAGCTATCACTTTGTGCAACTTAACCGCCCCAATCTTCTTCTAATAGTATTTTCAAATGTTTGTTAAGATGTTCTGAGGGATACCAGGGATGTCTGTTGAGACTCAAAACAGACTGATAGACTGTATGTAGTGTTGGCAAATAGGTGGACTCCCAGGTTGAGGTCCAGACCCAAATTGACTTCTGATCAGACTTTCCAGACCAAAATTATCTCTGATCAGACTTTCCAGACCGAAATTGTCTCTGATCAGACTTTCCAGACCGAAATTGTCTCTGATCAGACTTTCCAGACCCAAAGTGTTCTGATCAGACTTTCCAGACCGAAGGAGTTCTGATCAGACCATCTCCAGACCATGGTCCAGACCCAAAATCAGACCATTGTCCAGACCATAATCAGACTATGATCAGACCCAATTTCAGACCCAAGTAGCCTCTGATCAGACTCAGACGAGACCATCTCCCCAGCTGACCACTCTGATCAAAAACACTCAAAATCGCAATCTTCAGACGACAAGTTAGAGTCTATTATAGACCATTTTGTTGCCATGACAATGCACCTTTTAAAATGGAGTAGAAATAAATGCCAATTATTGGATTTTATACAAATTTTTCAGAGAATTTTCCAAGAGAGTGAAGAAAAAGTCGAACTTCATGAAGAACGTTTGTTCATAACTTTTTGAAGAAGACGAGTTAGAAAATCTATGATAGCCCATTTTGTTGCCGTGGTATTTAACTTTTGAAATTTGTGAAGAAATTAATGCCAATTGTTGGATTTTATTCAACTTTTTAAGAGATTTTTCCAAGAGAGTGAAGAAAATGTCGAACTTCATAAAGAACGTTTGTCAAAAACTTTTTGAAGAAGACGAGTTAGAAAATCTATGATAGCCCATTTTGTTGCCGTGGTATTTAACTTTTGAAATTTGTGAAGAAATTAATGCCAATTGTTGGATTTTATTCAAATTTTTAAGAGATTTTTCCAAGAGAGTGAAGAAAATGTCGAACTTCATAAAGAACGTTTGTCAAAAACTTTTTGAAGAAGACGAGTTAGAAAGTCTATGATAGCCCATTTGGTTGCCGTGATATTTTACTTTTTAAATTTGTGAAGAAATTAATGCCAATTGCTGGATTTTATACAAATTTTTCAGAGAACTTTCCGAGAGAGTGAGGAAAAAGTCGAACTTCATGAAGAACGTTTGTCAATAACTTTTTGAAGAAGACGAGTTAGAAAATCTATGATAGCCCATTTTGTTGCCGTGGTATTTAACTTTTGAAATTTGTGAAGAAATTAATGCCGATTGCTGAATTTTACACAAATTTTTTAGAGATTTTTCCAAGAGAGTGAAGAAAAAGTCGAACTTCATGAAGAACGTTTGTCAATAACTTTTTGAAGAAGACGAGTTAGAAAATCTATGATAGCCCATTTTGTTGCCGTGGTATTTAACTTTTGAAATTTGTGAAGAAATTAATGCCGATTGCTGAATTTTACACAAATTTTTTAGAGATTTTTCCAAGAGAGTGAAGAAAAAGTCGAACTTCATGAAGAACGTTTGTCAATAACTTTTTGAAGAAGACGAGTTAGAAAATCTATGATAGTCCCCTTTGTTGCCGTGATAAAGTACTTTTTAGGTTTGTGTAGAAATAGATGCCAATTGCTGGATTTTACACAATTTTTTTAGAGAATTTTCCAAGAGAGTGAGGAAAAAATCGAACTTCATGAAGAACGTTTGTCAATAACTTTTTGAAGAAGACGAGTTAGAAAGTCTATGATAGTCCATTTTGTTGCCGTGATATTTTACTTTTTAAATTTGTGAAGAAATTAATGCCAATTGTTGGATTTTATTCAAATTTTTAAGAGACTTTTCCAAGAGAGTGAAGAAAAAATCGAACTTCATGAAGAACGTTTGTCAATAACTTTTTGAAGAAGACGAGTTAGAAAATCTATGATAGCCCCTTTTGTTGCCATGATGAAGTACTTTTTAGGTTTCTGTAGAAATAAATGCCGATTGCTGAATTTTACACAAATTTTTTAGAGAATTTTTCAAGAGAGTGAAGAAAAAGTCGAACTTCATGAAGAACGTTTGTCAATAACTTTTTGAAAAAGACGAGTTAGAAAGTCTATGGTAGCCCATTTTGTTGCCGTGATATTTTACTTATTAAATTAATGTAGAAATTAATGCCAATTGTTGGATTTTATTCAAATTTTTAAGAGATTTTTCCAAAAGAGTTAAGAAAAAGTCGAACTTCATAAAGAACGTTTGTCAATAACTTTTTGAAGAAGACGAGTTAGAAAGTCTATGATAGCCCCTTTTGTTGCCATGATAAAGCACTTTTTAGGTTTGTGTAGAAATAAATGCCAATTGCTAGATTTTATAAAAAATTTTTAGAGAATTTTCCAAGAGAGAGTCTAGAAAAAGTCGAACTTCATGAAAAACGTTTGTTAATAACTTTTTGAAGAAGACGAGCTAGAAAGTCTATGATAGCCAATTTTGTTGCCGTGATAATTTACCTTTTAAGTCAGTGCAGAAATAAATGCCAATAGTTGGATTTTATACAAATTTTTCAGAGATTTCTACAAAAGAGTGAAGAAAAAATCGAACTTCATTAAAAACGTTTGTTACTAACTTTTTGAAGACGACAAATTAGAAAGTCTATTATAGACCATTTTGTTAACGTGATAATGCACCTTTTAAGTTTGTGTAGAAATAAATGCCAATTGTTCAATTTTATACAAATTTTTTAAGGATTCTCCAAGAGAGTGAAGAAAAAGTCGAACTTCATGAAAAATGTTTGTTAATAACTTTTTGAAGAAGACGAGTTAAAAAGTCTATAGCAGCTTCTTTTGTTGCTCTGATACTGTAGTTTGTTGGAATTTGTGAATAGAAAATGCCAAAATGCTGATTTGATTACAAAATTTTCAAAGAACTCTCGAATTGGGTGAAGAAAACAACAAACTTCATGAAAAGTGTCTGCTAATAACTTTTTGAAGAAGACAAGTTAGGAAGTCTGTATTAGCCCATTTGGTTGCCGTAATAATGGTTTTTTTGAATTGTTGTAGGAAAAAAACCAATTTGCTTATTTGTATAAGAAATTTCCAAAGAACTGTCGAATTGGATGAAGAAAATAACGAACTTCATGAAAAGTGCCTGCTAATAACTTTTTGAAAAAGAAGAGTTAGAAAGTGTATGATAGCTTATTTTGTTGCCGTGATATTGCACTTTCTGAAACTATTTAGAACCCTTTTTGAAAATCTTGATTTATAACCGAAATTTTAAGAAGACTGTCCATTTGTGGGCAAAAATGAGTCATTTTTGTCGAAATTGGACTAAATTCTCTCAAATTTTAGGGGCAAATATACATGTTTTTGGTAGCAAAATAAACTAGAATTTACGCTTCCAAAAACCATATAATTATCTTTTTAAAAGGTTGTCAAACAACAGAATGCGAGAGCAATGTACAGACCGAAATCAGGGTCGATTTTCGAAAAATTTTCGAATTTTCAAAGTTGTTCAGTTTAATAACTTTTTTGTTACACATCGTATTTAAAAGTATATTATATCATTTTCTTGCCCATTTAATCCTCTTTACGAATATATAAGGGTTGAAAAGTTTCGGTTTTATTTCATTGCCTAATTTTTCGATTTACCAAATTTTGCTGAAAATAAGCCAATTCCAGACAAAATCTCAAAAATCGAGTTTTGATTCGTTTAATTTTTTAACTGTTTATAACACTAGGTTGAAGCCCCAGTTCATGCTGATTTCAAAACATATTCATTTTTTAAATTTGGTTCAGTAGTTTTCGAGATATAAGCCTTTTTCGGACGCATACCAGCCCCCCCCCCCCAACCACCCTCCCCCCTCCCCCCCTCCCCCCTCCTCCTCCTCCTTTCCATCTCCCCTCCGTTTTGCTACCAAATCTTTTTTTAATACGTAGTTTCATAGTCGTAGTAAATTAGAGCTGTAGAGCTTTATTTTTATCACTTTGATAATTTACTTCATAGTTATAGCGGCTAACCTAGATGACAAAGTGAAACTTTCGTTTGCCGCCTCCGTCCGGTCACGTGACATGCTTATGCGTGTGCTGTCCCGTCAAGTGACAGCAGAGGGAAGCTCATCCACTGCCTCCCATTTCCCGGGGGTAAGCATGTATAACTTTGAATGTGAAACCAAATAGAATGTTTCAAAAGTTCCCGCGAGAAGGAAATAGAGAAAGAAGTCGAGGGTGGTGGTTGCTGAGATGAAAGGAATGATGAAAGGAATGATGAAAGGAAAAGGAGCGATGAAAGGAAAGGAGTGATGAAAGGAAAGGAGTGATGAAAGGAAAGGGGTGTTGCCGGGTGATAGCAGCAGGTCTAGCCTGGGGAGGGGCTTTATGGCCATATATGAAAGTTATATCGTTGAAAAGCTCTAATCGAGGCGGTTTCGATAGGATATATGTCAGTACCCATTCTTTATTCTTTCAGATCAAAGCATGAATCCTAAACGTGTGGGAGAGCCTTATTCCAATGACATCAGTGCACAGCCTAAGAAGAAGTTCAAAGAGAAGTTTTCCAGCTATCAAGCACAAGGGGCAAATTATCAAGACTGGAACCAGCAATGCTCGGACGTCAGAAATCATGTACACTAATTTTGTCAATGACTTTCCTGTGGACACAGCTTTGGTTGGGGACTCCATAGTTGATAATGTTTGTATGAACGGAGTGTCAACCTTTTCTCGCGGGGGTGGAATTGTTAGTGACTTTTATTCATTTATTCCAACGTTGAAGTCCTACCCAAAGATTGTAATTGCAGTTGGTGGAAACAACCTGTCGCATTATGGTAAGCCTGGCGAGTCACCGGAAGATGTATTAGATTAGTTAAAGTCCTTGCGTGAGGCGATTTTAAAGCTTGAACATAAGCCGCAAGTGGTATTATGTACAGTGCTCAGGAGGCTGAAAGACACGCATGATCACATCAAGAGTTTCAATATGTTGTTTGAGAATTCGGACATCCCATCTTTCAGCCTGCACAGGCAAAATTTCAAGCGGAGAAGTTTCATGGATGACGGAGTCCATTTCACTCTTAAAGGCAGAAGAAACTACGCATGTGCAATGAAAAAGCTCCGCAAAGCGCACTTTGGTGATGATGTTGTTTGTTTTTAACTGTTTGTTAACTCATGGCTTTGATGTTTGCTTTTGTTTCTGATTTTTAAATTTACTCTCAAACATGACGTCAATTTGGAAACAGGACGACTTAACAATGTAACATAATTTAATACATACATATGTGTGATATCTAGTCATATCTGGCTCCAATAAGTCAAAGTTTCCACGATTCCCTAATAAATCATATCTGATTATATGAATCTAATAAATATCCAATAAGTCAAGATATCTGGTCATATCTAGTCATATGTGTGATATCTAGTCATATCTGGTTCCAAATTTTGCCATGTGATATTTACGGTTATCATTCCAATAAGTCATCCTGACTTTCTGGCTTAATTTCGATGAGTTTATATCGGTTTTATTAATTTACAGTTGCTTTTCATTTAATTGCCCTATGTTTCCCCGTGCAATGGCGTAGGAAACAAATGATTTAAAAAACTGTTGCCGAATATTGATTGAAAATTTGGAGCAAATTTGAGTTGAAAAATTAGTTTGTATTTTGTAAGAACAGAATTGTGCCAATTTTGTGTGCCTTTTGTTCTGCCAATAATGTGTGTCTTTTGATACCGTCTCTATTAGTTGTAGCAAAACTTTGCCATGTGATATTTACGGTTATCTGATTGTATCAATCACATTTCATCTCGACCTCACAATGCTTTCTAGGGCATAGTTCTATGTGGGTTTTCTTGACAATTACTCCGAAGTGTTGGTACCACCTGAAAAACAGCGTGTTTAATTGCTCTTGAACGAAGTTCATAGAAATTATTTTAAACGTGTGCCTTTTTTTAATGCAAATCTTTCGCTTGACAATTTTGCGTTTTTCTTTTTGAAATTTTCAAGTGACTTTTTGATGCTTTCGCTCATTATTTTTCACCCATACGGAAAAATTGATCTATACTAAAGGAAATGAATTAATTTGCCTCACCTGTTGTTCAAGAGCAATTCTTCCGACATTTGTCGGTTTGTTTTTTAATAGCCGCACAATAATACTGTCGCATTTTAAATTCCAAATCAGCGAAATAAAATGAATTTGTTAGGGTCAGTTGCTATCTCGTATTTCATTATACTCCATCACTTACAATACCCTCTGCCGGCTGTGTTTGTTGTTTTTTAATAGCCGCGAAGCAATAGCTGAGGCTACTATTGGCCTTCTCTTGGTTTTTTATATTTATTTCGTCACAAGTGCTTGTACCTCTAATTGAAGGTTATTTGAGAGCAGCTAATAGAAACAGCAGTAAGTTATGCAGATTCCTATTGAAAAATTAACATTCAAAATTTAAAAGAGTAAATTTCTTTTTTGGTCTGCCTTTTTACCTTCTTTTTGAGACTACAGATTTATGAAGCTATTGCGGCTATTTTATGGCAATTTGCCAGCTATGTTCATTCGATTACATTACGATATGAATCATTTAGAGTTTACATTTGTTGTCGAATAAATTGGTGAATTAAGCAACATTTTCGACCCTATTTTTTTTAAACTAGTTTGATTCTCCTTGCACTAATGTATTAATGTTAACACAAGCCATTAACAATCTGCGTTTTAACTTTGTTTCGACGGTGCTTTAAGGGGGTTTGTTGCCTCCTTGCACGTTTATAAAAGGTTTATGTATATGCTGACTTATTCAGGTTGATTAGATATGAGTGCTAAGGGGGTTTGTTGCCTCCTTGCACTTATATAAAAGAATTATGTATATGCTAACATATTCAGGTTGTTTAGATTGGAGTGCTAAGGGGAATTGTTGCCTCCTTGTACTTTTATTAATAAACACTAAATTTATTTCAACATGTTCTGATTGATTAGATTTGAGTGCTAAGGGGGGTTTGTTGCCTCCATGCACTTTTATAAAAGGTTTAAGTATATGCTAACATATTCAGGTTGATTAGATTGGAGTGCTAAGGGGGTTTGTTGCCTTGCACTTTTATAAAAGGTTTAAGTATATGCTGACTTATTCAGGTTGATTAGATTTTGGTGCTAAGTGGGTTTGTTGCCTCCTTGCACTTTTATAATAAAGGTTTAAATTTATTTCAACATATTCAGATTGATTAGATTTGAGTGCTAAGGGGGTTTGTTGCCTCCTTGCACTTTTTTAATAAAGGTTTGAATTTATTTGAACATATTCAGATTGATTAGAAATGAGTGCTAAGGGGGTTTGTTGCCTCCTTGCACTTTTATAGAAGCTTTAGGTATATGCTAAGATATTCAGGTTGATTAGATTTTAGTGCTAAGGGTGTTTGTTGCCCTCCTTGCACTTTTATAAAAGGTTTAAGTATATGCTGACATTTTCAGGTTGATTAGATTGGAGTGCTAAGGGGGTTTGTTGCCTCCTTGCACTTTTATTAAAGGTTAAGTATT
>NW_027451927.1:5000-10000 GCF_964194025.1 Convolutriloba macropyga
GCCACTGTTTTTTGTCAACCCGGTGTCCACACGGAGGCAAATAAAACCACAAATCGCTTTTGGGAATTTTCTATTTGCTAAAAATTTTAAGTTTGACTTGAGATCATTTTCCAACAAATTTTTTAAAAGCTTTGTTTTTATCAAGAAGTGTTGAAGTTTTTTATGGAGAACTGTGTATCACGCTGTATCCAAACTCATATAATTCCATGCAGTAACTCTACCATATCCGATTCGAAGCACAAACGGAGAAAAGAGGTGGGTAAAACAACAAATAACATACTTGAAAAGTCTCAAAGTCATTTTTTCAAATAGTCTTCCGAATTCGAGAAAATCGTTCCACATCTGCTTATCTATTCCATATTTATGCCAATTTTTTGGAATTCTGTGCAGGCAGTTTTTTAACGTACCCTTTCATTGTGCCTGTAAATCATTTTTGTTGCTCCGTCACTGTCGGTCCGAAGCCCGGAATGAAACAAAAATGAGGGACAAACATAAATAACATCGGAAAATTATCAGTTGACTTTTTGAATTGACTTCTGAAGTCGAAAAGTTCCTCCAGTCATTGTGGGCAGGTTCTTATTGTGCCTTATCCTTGTTCCTATAATTCATTTTCGTATCACCACCAGTTCCACTCCCAAGCCAAGAATGAAAAAGAAGGAGGGAAAGACACAAATAATATACCGCAAAAATCTCAAAATCGATTTTTCAAATTGACATCCGAAATTGAGAAAATCTTCCGACATACTGTTATCTTTTCCATGGCAATTTTTTCGAAGTCTGTGCATGCGGTTTTCTACTGTGCCCTAATCAGTATTCATGTGCCCTTCCCTGTTCCTTTATTTCATTTTCGTATCTCCGCCCTTTCCATTCCAGTTCCCTGAAAAAAAAAGTAGGAGGGAAAACAAAAATAACATAATCGACAAATTTCAAACTCGATTCTTAAAAATAAATTACTTCCGAAAATAGGAAAAACTTCAGGCAAAATTTGCACTCCCACTCAGCGCCAGTTTGTCTCAGAGGTTGCCGTGGTATGAAACGTGTAATTGAAGTTTATTATACTTGCAGCGTTGCAGTGCGCGATGGAAGACTAGAGACGTTTTAATAACAGTATTGATTTAAGATTTCGACGAGCCCCCTAGAGCCTAGCATATTGCGGTAAATTTAAAATGCACTGCTTTTTTGTACTGGTAGACTGGTAGTAGTCAAAGTATTATTTACGGTAGTTTTTTTGTACTAGTAGTAGTAGTAGTAGTAGTAGTAGTAGTAGTAGTAGTAGTAGTAGTAGTAGTAGTAGTAGTAGTAGTAGTAGTAGTAGTAGTAGTAGTAGTAGTAGTAGTAGTAGTAGTAGTAGTAGTAGTAGTAGTAGTAGTAGTAGTAGTAGTAGTAGTAGTTGAAAAGCTTAGCGGTGGCTAAGCCAGCGTTGGTAGCTTCACAACAACAATCTGCGGTAGCAGATTCAGAGTCGCTAGAAAATGAGAGTCGGTCAGTGGTGGCTGACCAAGAGTCTTTAAGATGTCAGAATTGTCAGCGGCAATTCAGTACAGTTAACGGACGCAAAGTGCACCAAACAAGATTCTGCAAAGCCGGTTTGTCAAAGAATGTCGTCGACAAGTCAAAGTTCGAGCAACTAGAGGCGAGCCTTACCTGTGACAAGTGTGAAAGAAAGTTCAAAACAGTCAATGGCCGAAAAGTTCACCAATCGAGATACTGTGGCAAACCTAAAGCAGTTGCCACACGAGTGTTTTCCTGCAAAGTACAAGATGTTCTCGGAAACGAGTTTGAAAACATAGAAGCGTTCAAGTATCTCGGACCATATGTCAGCCTCAAGCATGGAGACCTGCAGGAAGTCAATTGCAAACTTGCAGAAGGTAGACAACGGTTTGCTAACTTCCAAAATCTTTGGAAGAGCAAGCAGCTCAGCGTGCACCTCAAGTGCAATTTGTACAAAGCACTCGTTTTATCAGCCGTGCTGTACAGCTCAGAGACTTGGACTCTTTCGAAATTAATGGAGAGAAAACTTGAGAGTTTCCACTGTGGTTGTCTTCGGAGAATTCTACGTGTGTCATATCTGGAGAAAGCAACGAACGAAGAAATTATGTCAAGATCACGAATGCCCCAACTATCCACGATGATCATGCTCAAACGGATAAAATGGTACGGACACATCCAGAGAATGGAACCAGGAAGATTAGCCCGCAGTGCCTTCGATTGGGACCCGCCCGATCAATACGTCCATGCTAGACGCGCTCCTGGGGGGCAACGGAAAACGTAGATGAGTCAAATCGAAGGAGACTGTGTACGAAACAAAGTATCGTTCACCAGATTGCAGGAGAAAGCAGCAACCGGGTCAAAGAATGCCTTCAACAATTTCGTTGTACAGCACTTCACAGAATAACCAAACAAATAACTCTTCTTGTTTTGTTTGTATTTGTTGCCAACCGTGCCTTTATTTCATATTTGGAATTAAAGTGTTGAAACAGTAGTAGTAGTAGTAGTAGTAGTAGTAGTAGTAGTAGTAGTAGTAGTAGTAGTAGTAGTAGTAGTAGTAGTAGTAGTAGTAGTAGTAGTAGTAGTAGTAGTAGTAGTAGTAGTAGTAGTAGTAGTAGCAGTAGTAGTAGTAGTGGGGGACAAAATCCAACCTCACCTCCACGTGGTGTCCCCTGGGGGTAGGTCATGTGCTGCGGCTCTCCGCTCACATGGTCGAGCTAACGAGGCACTGGTCTTCTAGTTGGTGGCGCAACTAGTCGTATCTCAGCCTTCAAACGCCAAAGCAATGAGTATGTCGAGTCAAAGCCGAAGGTGAGAAAGGACGCTTATTTGATGTCAGAACGGGCGTTAGGCAGGGTGATGTGTGGTCCCCAATCCTATTCGGCCTTGTCATCAACTACATTTTGGCTAACTCGGTGCATGGAGGATTAGACATTGGGAGATTGGTGGCTGACTTAGATTTTGCTGATGATGTTGCCCTCGTGGGGGTCTCAGACAGTGAGGTGCAAGAAAACCTACATCGAATCGAGGCCCTTGCGGAAGCCGCTGGTCTGAAGATTAATGTGGCCAAAACAAAGAATATGGGCGTAAAATGCGACAGTCCAAATGTTGTTGCAGTGCCTAGTATCCAACAGAACGTGGAGATACTCACTGGAACACATAAAGGCAAACTAGGACTCCTGGCAGAGACATCTAGCCAGTCACGACTAACCATCAGCACGGAGGTGCTGCTGGGAACGAAAAAGAAAGCGGGCTGGTTCGAAACACAAGATGGCTGGAAGCTAAGATTGAAAAGCTTAGCGGTGGCTAAGCCAGCGTTGGTAGCTTCACAACAACAATCTGCGGTAGCAGATTCAGAGTCGCTAGAAAATGAGAGTCGGTCAGTGGTGGCTGACCAAGAGTCTTTAAGATGTCAGAATTGTCAGCGGCAATTCAGTACAGTTACCGGACGCAAAGTGCACCAAACAAGATTCTGCAATGCCGGTTTGTCAAAGAATGTCGTCGACAAGTCAAAGTTCGAGCAACTAGAGGCGAGCCTTACCTGTGACAAGTGTGAAAGAAAGTTCAAAACAGTCAATGGCCGAAAAGTTCACCAATCGAGATACTGTGGCAAATCTAGAGCAGTTGCCACACGCGTGTTTTCCTGCAAAGTACAAGATGTTCTCGGAAACGAGTTTGAAAACATAGAAGCGTTCAAGTATATCGGATCATATGTCAGCCTCAAGCATGGAGACCTGCAGGAAATCAATTGCAAACTTGCAGAAGGTAGACAACGGTTTGCTAACTTCCAAAATCTCTGGAAGAGCAAGCAGCTCAGCGTGCACCTCAAGTGCAATTTGTACAAAGCACTCGTTTTATCAGCCGTGCTGTACAGCTCAGAGACTTGGACTCTTTCGAAATTAATGGAGAGAAAACTTGAGAGTTTCCACTGTGGTTGTCTTCGGAGAATTCTACGTGTGTCATATCTGGAGAAAGCAACGAACGAAGAAATTATGTCAAGATCACGAATGCCCCAACTATCCACGATGATCATGCTCAAACGGATAAAATGGTACGGACACATCCAGAGAATGGAACCAGGAAGATTAGCCCGCAGTGCCTTCGATTGGGACCCGCCCGATCAATACGTCCAAGCTAGACGCGCTCCTGGGGGGCAACGGAAAACGTGGATGAGTCAAATCAAAGGAGACTGTGTACGAAACAAAGTATCGTTCACCAGATTGCAGGAGAAAGCAGCAACCGGGTCAAAGAACGCCTTCAACAATTTCGTCGTACAGCACTTCACAGAATAACCAAACAAATAACTCTTCTTGTTTTGTTTGTATTTGTTGCCAACCGTGCCTTTGTTTCATATTTGGAATTAAAGTGTTGAAACAGTAGTAGTAGTAGTAGTAGTAGTAGTAGTAGTAGTAGTAGTAGTAGTAGTAGTAGTAGTAGTAGTAGTAGTAGTAGTATTAGTAGTAGTAGTAGTAGTAGTAGTAGTAATAGTAATAGTAGTAGTAGTAGTAGTAGTAGTAGTAGTAGTAGTATTAGTAGCAGTATTATTATTATTATTATTATTAGTAGTAGTAGTAGTAGTAGTAGTAGTAGTAGTAGTAGTAGTAGTAGTAGTAGCAGCAGTATTCCCCTCAAATGCAAGTTATACAGAGCTCTCGTGTTATCAGTGGTCTTATATAGCTCTGAAACGTGGACCATGAATAAATCAACGCAACGGAAACTTGAGAACTTTCACACCAGTTGTCTGCGAAGGATACTATGTTTTTCATATCTGGAGAGGGTGACAAATGAAAAAGTACTGGCTAGATCACGTATGTCGGCGCTTTCTGCAATGATCATGAGTAAACGGTTGAAATGGTTTGGCCATATCCTGAGGATGAATGACGATCGTCTAGCGCTCCGAGCCTTCACCTGGGAGCCGACAGAAAAATATCGATATGCTGAACGAACTCCAGGGGGTCAACGCAAGACGTGGATGGATCAACTTGAAGAAGATTGCTCAAGGAACAACATGA
>NW_027451927.1:15000-36851 GCF_964194025.1 Convolutriloba macropyga
AAAGGGTAAAAATAAGCTTAGATTAACCAACCATTGATAGGACCGAAACCAGAGACCGAAATAAAAACTAAACCTCATAAAATTGAGCTGCCTTTCTCTAAATAGCTTTTCATCATTTCATCTTTTCGTACCTTCTTGGATTCCAATCAATAATAATAACTCTGTATTAAAATGATTGAATATTACATCTTCATAATTAGATTAAAGTCTTAGACTTAGAAAATTTTCCTCAGTAATCTCGAGGTTTAAAGTGATTAAGAAAAACCCTCTACCAAACCGTAACCGTACAAAGTGCACGGATGTTAGGATATATGGAGGCAAAATAAGAGTTTAAGGCATCAGCGATATGTTATGAGGAAGAATGTTTGTCTCCATTTGCGAATTCCAAATACATTTGAGTGGAGATTTCATCATCGTTTTCCAGAGCTAGCAATAGTTTGAAACATCCTGGAAAACCATTGTTTTGAGGAGTAATTCTCAAGAATTACCGTTCAGTCCAATTCGATATTGTGTTCGCATTTTTCATCCAAATGCGAATGATTCCCGGGTCGAGGTTTTGACAAAAAATAATGTAAGATTAGCGGTGAATAGCGGTGAAAAAAAAACTTTTTTCACCGCAAAGCGCCCGCATCTTTTAGCGTTGAATGCGCTCAAGGCGGTGAATTTTTGTAAGAATTGCGTTGAATATTGCGGTGAAAAATTTTTTTTCACCGCATTCACCGGAATTCTTACAAAAAAGAAACTGCCGTACAAGGGTTCGAACCTCTACCTCATGCGTGTCACCAACGTCGTAATCCACTGCGCTATCTGTCACTTACTTCAATGGTTTTTTCTGTGAATATAAGATAAGCCTTGAAATTAGCGTGGTGAATAATTGTAAGATTTGCGATTTTAGCGGTGAAAAATTTTTTTTCACCGCATCCTGCTTGTAGCGGTGAAAAATTTTCTTTCACCGCATCCTGCTTGTAGCGGTGAAAAATTTTCTTTCACCGCTTAAGCGCTGAAAAAAAAATTTCACCGCTTAAAAGTTTTTTTTCACCGCATTCATCGCATTGAACGCAAATCTTACTTTTACTCAAATTCACCGCAAATCTTACATCTTTTAGCGATTTTTAGCGGTGACACCTCGACCCGGGTTGTAGAAAAAATACAAATACAGCGTTAGAAAAAATACAAATACAGCGTTGAATTCCAAAAAAGGCCTTCTCTACAATAGTAGAGAAGGCCTTTTTTGGAATTCAACGCTGTATTTGTATTTTTTCTAATCAGGGCATGCATAGCGGAGGATGAATAGAAAAATGGGTAGCGTAAATTTTTAAGGCAATTTGGCAGAAAAAAGTAATTGAGATTTTCACAAAAGTTAGCGACCCAAAGTTCCATATAATCAGGTGAATACTCGATGTGCCTTGACAAAAGCGAGGAACGCAAAGATTTAGCTGCATGCAAATAATTTTGCATAGGAAGCGAAGGAAATTGGATGTCAGTGTTTTAGTGGGGTGAGCCTCAAAATTTCCGTTACAATCGCGAAGTTAGCTGAGAAGCTAACGTGAAGGGTACGAATCAAATTTACCTTGGTATTAGACCAAATAGGGTTCAGAGTGCTACCTGTGATATGCGTACTGGCGCGAACTGATTGATGAAAATTCCGTTCCAAAAGAAAACCTATAAGGTAAGAAAAGGCTGTGTCTGAAGTAAAGTAACTTTCCCAGTCTGTTTCGGGTTAGTAGTATAAAAAGCTGACTAGAACCACACCGGGGGGGGGGGGGGGACATTATGTATTAAGATAGGGAATGCAGAAACTGTCCCCCTAGGGGGGACACTTAGGGGGACATTTAACGCAAATTCGCAGTAAATGTCCCCCTAAGTGCCCCCCTAGGGAACAATTTCTGCATTCCCTATCTTAATACATAATATCCCCCCCCAGTCAGCTCCTATTTTTTTTCTGAAAAAAAAAATTGTATTTCATAAAAATTTGATGTTTTTGTCTCTAAAAGATGTGAACTAGTTTGAAACATGTTCTGTGAGTAAAAAAAAAGTAGTCGGAAACACCTTTTTCGAAAATTGAATTTTTTGTCCCATCGGGGGACAATAACTTGTAATAATTTTGAAAAATTGGTTCGAAAAAATTGTTGTCGATATTTTGGCTTCAATCAACGTGAAATGTTGTGAAACATATTTTGTAAGTGAAAAAAATTGTCGAAAACACTTTTTTCAAAAACTGAAATTTGGTCCCCTAGGGGGACAATAACTTATAAAAAATTTTGAAAAATTGGTTCGAAAAAATTTTTTGGCGATTTTTTGGCTTCAATCAACGTGAAATGTTGTGAAACATATTTTGTGAGTGAAAAAATTTGTCGGAAACACTTATTTCAAAAATTGAATTTTTTGTCCCATCGGGGGACAATAACTTGTAATAATTTTGAAAAATTGGTTCGAAAAAATTTTTGTCAATTTTTTGGCTTCAATCAACGTGAAATGTTGTGAAACATGTTTTGTGAGTGAAAAAATTTGTCGGAAACACTTTTTTCGAAAAATGAAATTTTGGTCCCATAAGGGACAATAACTTGTAAAAATTTTTGCAAAATGGGGTCTAAAAAATTTTTGTCAATTTTTTGGCTTTAATCAATGTGAAATGTTATGAAAATGGGGTCCAAAAACTTTCAACGCTATTTCTTTTTTAATCAATATGAGAAGTTGTGAAACACGTTTGGTGTGATAAACAACAACATTCATCTTACCACCACACCCCAAACACTCCGCTAAACATCAGCCAATTACAATTACCACAAACATACACCACAATGCATGCATACTTACATACATATATACATACATAAATACATAAATACATACATTCATACATACATATATACGTACATACATACACGCATACATATATACATACATACATACATTCATACAAATACATACATAAATATACACATTGATAAAAAAACAAGGAGTTGTACAAGGAAATATTTTTTCACGTAATTATGTGTACAATTATGGTCATAATCACTTATGTCCATAAATGTACACATAAATGGGACAAAAACAAAAAAAATAATAACTAACCTGTTAGTAGATGTATAAAATCATTAATGATATATTGAGTAGAGAGTCATCGAATCATGCCCAAACATGTTTAGGGTCACAAAACTTTCCAAAATAAATTGACCAATCGGAGTGCTTGATTTATTATTCAAGTTGACAACCAATCAGAATTGAAAGATTTATAAACAAAAACTCTAAACGCTCACGTTCACTAAACAGTAAATAATGAACACAATAGGAACAAAAGACATCAAGCTCATTCATGAGAAAGTTTTATCACTGAGAGGTAACATAAATTTTACACACATATCTTATCGACAATTATATTTCGTAGCTGCTGGTTCTTTGTTAGATCCAGAAGTTGACGGAGAAAAAGCACTTAAATTTAGACCCTATGGTGGTTTCATTGGAATTGATAATTCAAGACTAGATCCCTTATTGAAACGGAGCAAAGTGCTACGGCTTCATGCTGCACTGCATGACGCCGCTGGATTTATAAAAGATTGCCGAAACAAAGGCCCAGGATATGTTTACGCTTTCCGTTACTCACCAGTAAACAATTGTCTCTTTGGACACCTGACAGGAATATTATTCATTCTATCAGTGAAAATTTTTCATTCACAATTGTTTCGTGAATTGGAATGTTAGAAAATTTTGGCAGCAAAACCACAAATATTATTGTCCTCGATCTCGAAGGTTTCAACCTCAAGTCACTTGGATTTATTATTAAAGAACTCAGTTTGTGTTCCAGTTACAACGATACAATATTTTTCAAACCACCGCTTAAATTCGCTGATTTACCCGCACACGATAGACAAACTGTTATTTGGCTGACCAATAACCTACACGGTCTTGATTGGGACGAAGGTGATATACCTTACTGTGATTTGAAATCAATCTGTCTGAGTTTCAGTTTCCGATTCACACGGAAAAACTTTTTTGCCAAAGGCATTGAAAAGTGTGAGCTCCTCAGTAAGCTTTTACAAAAAACTGTTTATAATCTGGAGGATCTAAATTGTCCCCGAATCTCAGAGATAATATCAGAAGAACAAGTTCCCTCCTGTTATCTTCATTCAAACTTTCGCTTAACAAACGATCAATTATCAAATCACTGCGGAACGTAAAGCAAGAATATTCTCACAGTGGATACAAAGACACGGCAACTTTAACAACTTATCTGTCAGACAACTTGAAGATATTCACTTGCTTGACTCCACTTGACGATCAGCCGATTGTAATATTCAACAGAGTTCAGGATCCCTCTCCACCAATACAGAATAATTTTTTAAGTGATCAACAGAACCGAGCGAACTATCTCAACAATAAACCAAACACAGCACAACAACCGCGTTACAACTCGCTTTATAGCGCAGCAGCAAAACGTTATTTTGCATCCATTACTCTTTCTCCCGACGAACTAGACAGCTTTAGGGCTTTCCTGCCCGTGATAGATAATTTCTATCACTTCCAACTGTTCGTAAAAAATGAACAGAGAGCTCGAGAACATCGGAATCAGTTCAATTATGGCTATGAACAAAACAAACCAGAAGCCTATGCAGTCCCCCAAAGAGCAGCGAATCCCACGTTGGAAGCAATGGGCGGACAAAAAAGTTCCTCAATTTAGATTGAAAAAAACACCACCAGAACGTGAGCTATCACTTATTGAGATGCCGAATGAGTTGCGATTATATGTCTTGGAGCACCCCGAAGTTGAAAAACTCTTCAGTCAACCATCGTTCGAGGAAAATGACTAATCAACCGATTGTTATAAACTAGAGATAAAAAGTCATATTAAAGGTTTCAATTTGTTTGAGTTCTGGTACATGAAACAGTTGCCCAGAGAATAATTCAAAAATTTAACATTTTGTATCATTCTTGTTTCAATTCACGTTTCAATTAATTATTTTTCTCCAATGAATCAAAGAGACGAGGCTGACGCCGGTATCAGTAATTTAGTCTTTGATGTAAACAACAAGGAGAGGCCCCCATGGCGTTGTTGTTCAAATTCAACAGTGCCAAGGTCCGAAGTAATATTTTTTGTTCAAGTTAGTATCATTGTAATAATGATCATTCTTTGTTTTTCTATGCTCTTTCTATTATCAGAAAGCTGAGAAGACAAATCAATCTGGATTGCTCTCTTATCGAGTTTAGTTGGTTACATTTTACCTAATCCCAAACTATGAACAAAATTTTTCTTACACATGACAGGGTATTCATGTCAATTGTAGGACCAAGTGGTTGTGGTAAAACAGAACTCTTGTTTCGAATGCTAAAAGGTTCGACCTTTTATCCACGTTTTGAGAAAATTTATTATTTTTACAAAGAGTTCCAACCACTTTTCAAAGATATGCAACACGTTATACCAGGGATTGAGTTTCTAAAATACTCAGGCTTTGATATAACAAAAAATCTATCGCATTGTCTGCTTATCTATGATGATTCATGTGAAGAAATCTTCAACGATAAAGAATTTGTAAAAATAGCTACCTCAGGACGTCATCGCAAATTACATGTTATATACGTCAAGCATAATTTGTTTCATCAAAGCAAATGGTCCAGAACCATTGATCTGAATACAACACACATAATATTATTCAAGTCGCTTCGTGACATTCAACAAATTGAATATCTTGCAAAACAGTTGAATTATCTCCAACTGATAAAAGAAGCATACAAACTAGCAACTGCGGAGCCCTTTGGACATTTTATTATTGATCTCGATCCCAAAACCAGTCAGGGTTTACGATTTGCGTCACATATTATTGGACCTAATCCTTCAATTTTTTACATTCCTTCGGAGGAAGCCGTTGTTACACCAATTACGAATGAAAAAGAAACATTTGCTTATGCTCAAGCAATGGGCAAATAGCACAAACAAGAACACCAACATTGAATCCGAGTTACTTGAAGACGGCGACTTCATTTGGTTTCTGAGTGACTGTGTGATGAACGTACTCTCTGGAGTTGTTCCAGTCAATAAAAAAGAACTAAAAAAATTTGAAAAAACTCTGCGTCAACTTTCAAACAGGAAAGTAGGGAAAACTGAACGGTTAAAAATAATTCAATCTCCCTCGGGCAACAATCTCATTCAACTCATAGCATTACCCTGCATTGAATATATAGAACAAAATGCATACTGAAGAGTTTGTGTTAATACCTAAACAGATGTATACAAGAGAACAACCTCATGTCTCTCAATTACTCAGCAACAAAAATATTCACAATCCAGCCAAGCAGATATCGCTTCTCCAGAGAAACAAGTCACCATCAGCTCCTTCTGCCTCGCAACAGTATACAAAACAACAAATGACGCTTCAGTGGATGATAGAAGTACAATAAGCGAGTCTATGGCGAAATCATTTACGACAGACAACACATCGACTATCAAAAAAGGAGTGCTGAATGATATTAGAATCTTGAAGGGGATAAAGTTTGAAAGAGCGAATACAATACTGGACATAATAGAGGAATCAGATTCTGTGTCCTTGGACTCATCAAAGAGATTGCTTATTAATGGTACAAATACAGAAGTTCTTGCTGCTACATTTCTTTACAATTTACAGCAAACCACTTGCAAACTATCTTTCGAACAATTCAGCGTATTAACGCATCTCGATATTGGGTCGCATTTGACTTGTAACACATACGCCAAAAAGTTTCTAAATTTATCATCTGAAGAGAGACTGCAATTTTTGGAATATAAGTTGGACAAAGATGTTGCTTCAAAATCCCAGCGAAAGAAAACAAAAGCTTCTGACAGAGACCAGAGAAACTTTGAAGAGGCAGAAAAAGAAATCAAACCAACCAGTCCCTGGGAGAATTACTTCCTATCAAGTTAAACAGTTAGACAAATTGTACACTAAAGGCAGTGCTGCATTTGGTAGCATTGCTAACTTGAAGGAGGCTAGCGGTTTCACCAGAAGCAAAATTGTTCGCTATCTTCAGTCGAAAGCCCCGTACACAAATTACAGACAATGCAGAAAAAGTTTTCCCCGACTGAAAGCTGTTGCATATAGAATAAATGAAATCTGGTCTGTCGATGTTGCGTATATGGATAAAGTTGCCCAACACAACAACGGTGTAAAATATTTGTTAGTTGCTGTGGATGTTACTTACGTTTATCACGTTACTTACGAGTTCAACCAATGAAAGCTTTATGTGCAAAAGATGCTGTTGAAGCGTTCAAAAAATGATCAAGAAGAAACAACCAGAAAAAGTTTGGACAGACAAGGGATCAGAGTTCAAAGGAGATTTCAAAAAATTTTGTGAAAAGAAAGGAATTCATTTATATACAACAGAAAGCGAAACCAAGTCGGCATTTGCAGAGAGGAACATTCGATCGCTTAAAAACATCATTTAAAAATATTTGGAAGAAAAGTGCACTGGGAAATATATTGAAGATTTACCCCAGTTTGTAAATTCTATAAACAGTCGTGTTAACCGGGTAACCCATTTAGCACCTAATAAAGTTTTCAAAAAACATGAACCAATTTTAAGATCATTAGCAATCAACACAACAAAGTGCAAACCAAAATACGAAAAATGAGACCTTGTTAGGATTGCAAAGCACGACGAAAAATTCAGAAAAGTTTATAAACAAAATTATACAGACGAAGTTTTTACGATATTCAAAATTGCTACCGTGTGTCCACCAACGTACAATCTTATAGATGCAAACAACGTTATAATTGAAGTTAAATTTTATGAACTGGAATTAGTCCAAGTAAACGTGTTAGTTACTGCAGACGAATAAAATGAATCCCGCCAAAGAAATCACAATCGACCCAATATCCAACGCATCAATGGAAGTTTTTGGTGAAAACACAATGGCAAAATTCCGTAACCAGTTATCTCAACCACTTATTTTGGATGGAGAATGGCAAGTAGATTTATCTTCAATATCCTTCCCATCAAACATCAACAACGTCAATTCAAACGGGTTAGTCGTTTATAAAAACTCGGGAGTGGAACTCGACGCCTCAAATAATCGCAGTGGACACCTCAGAAAAATTCGCAAAGGCATTTACAGTAGCTTGGATCAACTAATGGATGAACTCAGGCGAATTGCTCAGTTTAAACAATTTGATTTTACTTTTGACAAAATTACTCATACACTGGTTTTACAATTCGGAGCGAATGAGGGTTTTTCATTTGAAAACGAAGAAGTTCCAAGTATTCTCGGCTTCAAGGGTATAAAAGACAACTCGCACGATGGATACATTCAGATTGGATACAAATCACACAAAACTCTCAATAGACACCAAAGTGATTTTCCAGTTGATATAACCTGTGGCTCACAATTAATATTTGTCTACATAGACGTTATAGAATACCAAATTATTGGAGACGTGAGAGCTCCTGGAATTAAAATCATTGAGACCGAAAGGCGTCTAAGAAACGGCAGCATAAACACTGTTACACCCATTCATCACAAGACATTTACAATTCTGGATTACAGGCCCATACTTTCTAACAATATTCAGAACATTAAAGTGGAGTTGGGGAACGAAGCCGGAAATTTTATTCCATTTATTGGTACAGGAAAAGTGATAGTAGGCTTAAAGTTTCAAAAAATTAAGTGAAATGGAAGCTTACTACAGCAACCAAGCATCACAGTCAATGCCACATTTCTCCGGTCATTATCGTCAAAGAGGAAGTGGCTTTGGAGCCCTCGCAGCAGGTATTGGAAGAGTTGCTTTACCATTGGCAAGAAGAATTATATGGCCCGCTGCCAAAAGAATTGGCCGAGAGCTTTTAGTGCAGGGTGCACCTGAGTTGGTTGAAGTAGCAACGAAACAAAAGTCGGCAAAGCAGGCGTTGAAAAGCACGGTTGCAAAAACAGCCCGAAAACAATTTGGTGGTTCTCTCCATTCACGCATAACACGAGGCCGGCAAATTATTAAACGTCGAAGACAACAATATGCTAAACCTCGAACCTACAAAAAACGTTCCACTAAAAAAATCATTTCTCGAAAACCACAGCCAAGAAGAAGTCGACTGGATTTTTTCTCTCGAGTCAAAAATGCGAACTAATATTGTAATACCTTCCGAAGCCACTCACAGTTCCTTGGATTTATTTGAAAAACCACCTTTGCTAGTCACCTTTGATCAATCATTTGAGCAAAAAACTGGACCACTTTATTCTACCTCTGGATCATCTCTCGAATTCGAAGTTGTAGGCGATCGCAACAATTTCATAGATTTGCAGAAAATTTATTTGGAGGTAAAATGTCGAATACAAAATGCTGATGGAACTGATTTGCGATATACCACCGGCGATGCAACCGCAACCGATGCTGCATATTTTGTCAACAATGTTCTTCATTCACTGTTCGCCGACTGTACTGTTTCTGCAAATGGAATAAAAATTTCCTCAGCTAATGGACACTATGCTCATAAAAGTTTTATTGAAACAGAATTTTCACATGGAGCCGATGCAAAGGAAACTTAGCTAAAGTGTCAAGGTTACGAGTATGAACCGAACCCCGATGGTATAGCTGCAGCTTCAAGGGATGCAAGGCAAGTAGCTGTGAGAGAATCGGAACAAATTACTTTATATGGAAAGCTCGCTGTTGATTTCTTTTCCTGTGAAAAACATTTAGTAAGTGGTGTTACCTTAAGACTTTCTTTCCGAAGATCGCAAGATGATTTCGTTACCATTAGTGAGACAGCGGCAAAAATTTACAAAGTTAAAGTCGATGAAGCAAACTTATTTGTTAGAAAGATGACAGTGTCAGACAACGTTGTTGGAGCCATTGAAAAAACACTCCTAAAAACTCCGGCAATGTATCGCTACAATGAAGTAATAACAAAAACATTTCTCGCTCGCAACAGCAGGTCAACGTAGTTGGAAACATGAAGATATTTTCACAAAAGAACCAATAAGGCGGCTGATTGTTGCATTGTGCAGGAGCAATGCATTCATTGGAACTAACAATATCAATCCCTACCACTATCAAAAGTTTGATTTGAGTGAAATTACGGTCTATCGAAACGGGTTCGCAACAGCTGGCACTCCAATGTTAACAAATGATAACAAGCGCCTGTATTACAATTCAATCAGTGCCCTAGCTTATGTTGAAAACGGTCATGGAATACCCCTAAGTGATTTTGCGCATCACTTTGTAATGGTATTTGACTTAACTAGCACGCAAGAGGCGACACACGATTTTATTCATCCTGAACTAACAAACTCATTATCGGTTGAACTGAAATTTGATACTGGTTTGCCAAACAACATTGAAATTTTTTTCCTGGGAGAAAAAACGTCTACTGTGTATATTGACTCTGCAAGAAACGTATCCAAAAATGTTCTACCTATGAATGGTTACTAATGGATGATGACCAAATTTATATTCATGTTCAAAAGTGCAAACATCTCAAATTTAAATTTCGAGGTGTTTATGCGGCTGACAATTATCCCTTAAATTTACCAGTTAACAGTTTTATAATTGTGAATGCATCGCGAGCTGATTCTATTGGTTCACATTGGGTGATGCTTGCGAAACGCTACGCATACCCCGTACTATACTTTGCAGATGCGTTAGCAGTACCTCTGACTGCCTATAAAGACATTTTCTCCCGCTTACAGCAATGTACTGATTTACATATGATGATGGATATTATGGAGCACAGAAGAGATATTCAGTCTCCCCTGCAATCAGCACACTCGCAACTTTGTGGTTTATTTTGCATCTATATTGCTCATTATTTCTATAGCAGTAAGTTTCCATTTGTACCTGATGTAAATGAATTGCAATTGTTGGCATTTTTAAAACATATGGAGTGAAATTGAATTAAATGTTCTATCACAACACTATTTTAGACAGTAGAATTTTTACAGAACTGAAAGTTTAATAAATAGTCTGAAGTCCCACGTACAACACTTCCCTGCCCACTTAAAATTATATCCATAATCTGATAGAGAGAAGAAGAATGTTCACCAAGCATTAGTTGACAAAAACGTTTTACAGTCACATCGGGGATAGTGGAAGCACGTTTGTTAGAAGTGGTAGTAGTAATGGTTGAGAGTCTTTTCGCAGGGTTAGGCAGAGGAAGTTGTTTTTTAGTTTTGTTGGTTGAAACATGATTAAATTTTGACAAGTACTCCACAGCAACATGTAAGCGAGAAATAATAGCACCATGAGTAACAAAATTTTTCTCCGTAGGCAAAATGAGGAACTTGAAGCAAGTCACGAGACAAGGTGTCGCCGCAGGAGCATACGGAGAAAAAACAATATTATCTTCCGAACTTGTATTCTCAAAAATAAGATGCCAATGGCTGGAACCAAACGCACAACCAGTAATATCAACCGAAGGCGGATGAAAACCGTATGCATAATTTTCTATTCCAGTGTCCTGTAGTTGTGGTTCTGTATCGCAAATAGTGTATTTGAATCGGTTTTGAAATTTTTTGAAGTATTCAGGACTATTCTCGTACATAGCCTCAACCATAGTAAGAGATTAAACTGAGTAAACAACTGGTGATATACCTCTATGAATTTTTGGGTTTGAGTTGATAGCATGGTGTAAACAAAATTTCAAGGTCGTTCGAAGACGAAAATTCTTTACATTGTTATTTTTATTGCTTGTAAACAAATAAATTCTGTCTAGACATTAAGTAAACAAACCGAGACATTAAGTAAACAAACCGAATAAATTTTGTCTAGACTTTAAGAAAACAAATCAGGGTTGTTGAAGTTCTGTACACGAATAATGGCTGTCGCAATTTCACGAAGTTTTTCAAACTTTGCCGTGATTGGTTGACGACTCGAAATGAAATCTATTTTGAGTAACATAAACAAAAATTTCAACTTTATTGCTCGCATGTAGTAATGAATACACCTTGAATTTCTGCAGAACTTGAGAGACATTTGTTTATTCATATTCTAAGACTCAGTTGTCAACACTTTTCGATAAAAATAAAACATCTATTTGTTCATTCCATAGTTAAACGTACCCAATTATTACAAAATGCCTGCAAAAGATCGAAACCTGTCCGTCAACTGTGAAAAATGTGGAAAATCTGTTGTAAAGACCAATATTGCTCGCCACAGGAAGACATGTATGATGGGGACGCTTTACTGTAAGAAAAGGAATTGTAATTTTGCGACAAAAAATGCTGCAGAATTATCATACCATATTGCGAAGGCTCACGGAGCAAAAGTTCGTAATACACTGAACAAATGTGTTGTCTGTCAGAAACAGTTCCCAAGTTTCTATTCACTTCAACTGCATCGCAAGAAAGCACATCAAGCTAGCACAAAAGTTGGGTCCTCAAGCACAAACCGTGTTCGTGAGATTATGGAGAAAATTGATAATGATAGCGAATCATTGAAAGAAGAACTGGCAGCTTGTCAGCATTTACTTGACGATATGCATGCTGAGCATGGCAGACAGAAAGTTTTCAACTTCAGTTTATCGGATTTGGACAACAAAAAGATCAATGAAAAAATCAATGAAGTTTTCACAAACCTCAACTGTGCTGCAAAAGTTAACCTAGCATTGGGGTTTATTTTGCGAAATGTAGAGACAAACGATTACCGATACTATTATCCGCATGAAAATAATTTACTGCTGGAACGAGCTTTTCTGCTAAGCAATAGAAACGATTTATTAAACATCCAGAACGAAATTGAGAAACTTGACTTGATTGAAACATGTACACAGGAACGCCAAAACTCAAAATGGCGATTCGCAGTAATTACAAATGTTACTGTCTTTGCAGCGCTTCTTACGAATATACCTATGGGTTGCACTGATTCGCCTCTTCCAGAGCCATTATTAAGGAACCCTGAAGTAAATTGTCTGCTTTCAAATGGACACGATGAACCGTATAACGATAATTTGTGTTTGTTCCGTGCAATTGCTATTCATTTATTTGGATCAGTAGATGTTGAACTACAGGCAATAAAAATTTTTCACAATTTTGTTACTGCAAGTGGTTGTGACCCTGAAAATTTCACAGGTGTTTCCTTTGATCAAATTCCTATAATTGAAGAACAAATCAAACAAAACATTTTCATCTATGATTTTGACATTGAAGAGGGTGAAATTATCGGTGAACTTGTACGACGAAGCGTTGAAAGATATGATAAAAACATCAAATTGCTTCGTTATAACAACCATATTTGTTATGTTAATGATATCAACAAATTCTTCAAGAAACTTCGTTGTCCCAGCTGTGATGTCTTTTTCAACCATTCCGGAAACTTCAATCGTCACTTGAAAACTTGTAAAGAACGAGTGAAAAATGTCTATCCGCGAGGTGTTTATTCTTTGCGAGAAACACTGTTTGAGAAGCTTGACAACTTCTCAATTGCTTATCCAGCAGATGATACTCTCTTCAAAAATTTAGCCGTCTTCGACTTCGAAGCAATATGTGTTCATTCAGTTGATATCAATAACACAGCGACAACATCATGGATTGGTACTCATGTACCTGTATCGGTATCAATCTCTTCAAATTTGTTGGACGAACCAGTTTTCATATGCGAAAACGATCCTAATCGTCTCATCATATCTTTTGTAGCTCAACTGGAAATACTAGCAGCAAAAAACAAGGTGGATGTGAGATCCAAGTTCTTGGAGGTGGAAGCAGAGATCAAAACCAGGTTGAATGATGTTTCCTCCAGACTGCAAATTTTTTCCGAAGCTCAATCAAATATCAGTTGTGAAACAGAAGATAGAAATGCTTCTAAAAATTTCTTACGATACCAACAAAAGCAGCTCCTTGATCTCCAGTGTCATTTCAATAATTATGTTGACACTCTACCAGTTTTTGGATTCAACGGTGGAAAGTATGATCTCAATTTAATCAAAAGCTATCTCATTCCTCATCTCCTCAACGACAAAGCTGCTACACCTACGGTAATCAAGAAGGCAAATCAATTTATTTCTTTCAAATTGGGGGATGTTCAATTTCTCGATATAGTAAATTTTCTCGGTGGAGCAACAACTCTGGACTCTTTTCTGAAAGCATATCAATCCGAAGAGACAAAAGGATATTTCCCATATGAATGGTTTGATTCGCCATCGAAACTTGACTGTAGCCATCTTCCACATTACGATTCCTTCTTCAGCAAACTGAAAAACCTAAATCCACTGGAAAAAGATTTCGCTCAGTTCGAAAAGTTGATTAAATCTGGAAAAGAGGAGTCAGTAGTTCTTCGGGAAATGGGACTGAAAGAAAAGCCTAGAACTGGAATAGAAAACTATGCTCTCCTAGAAGAGTTGTGGAAGGTGGAGAAAATGAAAACTTTTCGAGATTTCCTTCGTTGGTATAATAACAAAGATGTTGTACCAACTTTACAAGCAATGAAGAAAATGATGAAATTTTATCACGATCAGAAAATTGATATGTTAAAGCTTGGTTGCACGCTACCCAATTTAGCAAATATCTGCCTTCATAAATCGATGGATAGAAAGTTTTACCCTTTCATCGAAGCTGACAAAGAGTTGCATGAGAAAATAAGAAGTGAAATGACTGGTGGTCCATCAATAGTGTTTACGAGAAAAGCTGTTGTAGACAAAACATTCATCCGGAGGTCAAATAATGTCCGTAAAGCAATACTTGGAATAGATGCTAGCCAATTGTACCCTTTCTCCATGTGCCAAGCGATGCCAACTGGACTCTACACTAGATGGGAGTTTGATAGCGATCTTCAAAAGTTCAAAGCTCGTCAAAACAAAATCAGGAAGTTTGAGAACATGGTAATGTCTTTCTATCAAGCAAACAGACCCGAATGTACTATTGAGAGCTTCTATACGACTGGAAGACAGAAAAAAATTGATTCTTTTACTGTGGATGGCTTTTGTGGTCACTGCCAAACAATTTTTGAAGCCCTTGGATGCTACTACCACTTCTGTCCCTGTAGAGAAACTCAACCAAGTCTTGATAAGGACGATTTTGAGAATGGTGTCCGGAAGCGTGAGTCTGATAAGTTACGAAAGCTTTACCTAGAAAAGAAAGGATACAAAGTTATAGAGATGAGAGAATGTGAATAGTGGGATCATGTTCAGAAGAACTCCGTGTTGAAGAACCACGTTAGAAAAATTTCCCCTACACATTACCTTTGAGCAGTGAGACGCTGTTGATGCGGATACAGGAATACAAATTATTCGGATATGTACAGTGTGATTTAGAAGTTCCTGAAGAGCTTCGTGAATGATTTGCAAACTTTCCCCCAATTTTCAAAAACTGTGATGTTGGAAGAGAGAATTTAGTTAAATTCATGCTGGATTATGCTGAAAGAAACTCGTTATTGTTAAAACCACAACGAATGTTGATTTCGAGTTACAAATTAAACAATGGAATAGTCATAACACCATTATTAAAGTTTTATTTGAAGCTGGGTATTCGCTGTACCAAAATCCACAGATTCCTTGAGTATATCCCGCAAAAATGTTTCAACGGTTTTGTACAATCTGTTGTTGATGCAAGACGAGAAGGTGATGAAAATCCGGACTCTAGCGTTGTTGCTGAAACTATGAAATTACTTGGGAACAGCTCGTATGGTTATCAGATTATGGATCGAAGTCGACACACAAACTCTTTATCTTAACGATGAAAAGACGCATAAAGCTATTAATAATCGGCTTTTTTAGAAGATTGAACAACGTTACATCAGATATATATGAGGTTGAGCTTGCAAAAAGCACTGTTGAGCATCGTGAACCAATAATTGTTGGATTCTTTATCTTACAGTATGCTAAACTGAGAATGCTGGAGCTCTACTACAATTTCTTTGACAAGTTCTGTGATGTTCAGAAATTTGAGGAGCTTGAAATGGACACTGATTCTCTGTATCTGGCGCTGGCTCATGAAAATCTCTATGAATGCATTAAACCAGAAATGAGGAGTATTTGGAGTGAGAAGAGAAGTAATGACTGTACAGATTTTTTTCATGCTAATAGTACAAGTAATTTTTTTCCAAGAACTTGTTGCGATAAACATAAAAAACATGACAAGCGTGAGACTGGATTATTCAAGGAGGAATTCCGATGTACTGAAATGCTATGTTTATGTAGCAAAACGTACTGTTGCTATAATTCAGTAACGAACAAAACTAAGTTCAGCAGCAAAGGACTCAACAAGAGTGTTCTGGAAGAAAACAGTGATGGACCTTTACAGAAATACAGACGAGTCCTGGACGATGCAGTGAATATAGCCTCAACTAACAGAGGATTCAGAACTATAAATCACCAAATTCTAACTTATGAGCAAACTAAAAAAGGACTCTCGTTTTTTTATCCAAAACGAATTGTTGATGCAGATGGAATTCATACGACACCTTTGATGATCTAAACTTTCTGATTCTTTTTCTTTCATTTTATCCATTTAAATCAATTGTACGCTTGTGAACATGTGATGTGATTGTAATAAATTTTTTTTCAAGTTGATGAGTCCACTGTTTTAAAGTAATCATTCTTGAAGGGAAACCCGAACCGGGTTTTTAAAGTTCAAGCTGAGCATGTAAAAGTTTTCTGACCCATTTTGCAAGGTGTTGACCAGATCTGCAGACAACCCTGGATGAAAAAATCAAGCAAGGTTTTTTGTTCTGATATAAAGAAACACCTGGAAATTCTTAAAATCCATTTTGTTCTAGCACTTCTGATTGAATAACCTTCATCGTAGCTATCAATAAGAATTTTTTGTGTGTGTCAATTCAGACATCCATATAAGGAGACCAATACAATGTTATTAGTTCAACAGAGGTCTATTTTGATCCTTTTTTATTCCAGTTAACCCAGAGTTGAGTTGATTATGTTGTTTGGTTTTTATCAGTTGTTTGAGATAATCCTTTTTACCTGTACAGTCTCCGAAATTAGCTATAGTTTGCTGTGAAATCATTCATGATAAATATGTGATTTAGGAACTATAAATTACAACAACCATGAGTTTGATCGATAAACGTCTCATAGAAAACTCATTATTTAGAATAAGCTTATTCTTAACACAGGTGCTCTTCAGAATATTTGAAAGTGTATTAGCACTGTAGAATTTTCTGCCTTGCACTTAGTCTTATTGAGCACTGTTTGCTACCAGGTACCTTAAAACAATAGCATAAAAAGATGACTCATCGTGAAACATAAACCGACAAATGTCGAAAGAAATGCTCTTGAACGACATGTGAGGCACTTTAATTGATGGTCTTTAGTCTAGACCAGTTTTTTCTTTATGGATGCAAAAAAAACTTTGACCCCCACCGAGATTCGAACCACTGACCTCTCGCTCCATGGCCAAACTCACTACCAACTCGGCTACGAGTCACTTAATTTTGCTATGCTGCAACCGCTTTTATATTAGCAACTTCGGAGCACTAGCGATCACTCAAATGAAGAACGAAAGCGTGAAAAATTCACTTTAGGAGTCAAAGAATGTTCTAGAAGAAAACCGCAAAAATGTCGAGCGAAAGACTTGCATAAAAAAAACACAAAAGTTTACAATAATTGCTATGAACTGCGTTCAAGAACAATTAAAAATATAACACAGCTTCATTTTTCAATTTGCTATCTGTTAGCCTTTTTTCTGTTATTTTGTGATAAAAAATTTAATGAGAAATCTTATACATAAGACCTATTACCAATCTTAATGCGATGTTGTTTTATTTCCAATCTTAATGCGTGTAAAATCATATACCTATCTTTATACATTACTGACGAAAATCAAATCTTAATACATGTAAAATTTATTAACTATCTTTATACATTGCTTTCATATCTCTAATGTTAATACATGTAAAATTTATTACCCATTTTTATTCATTACTGTCAAAAATCAAATCTTAATACATGTAAAATCTATTACCTATCTTTATACATTGATGTGATAACTCAATGATGACCGAAATGATTTGAAACCGCTATAGCGTATCTTAAAACATGTGGGTCTTCAACCCCCCCCCCCCGGGCAGCTCCGCTCACCTATATACTACTGGTGGTCGATCTGTCAAACTGACTTCTTTGCTTGTTTCAATTCATAGTAGGCCACAAGCGTCTATTGCGGCTATTTTACGGCAATCTGCCGTCTATGTTTCAACATTTTGCCATTCAAATTTTTTGACATCTCTGGTCGATCTCAAATTTCTGTTATGCAGATCTGCTCCTCAAAGCAATCTAAATTGGACAGAGTCAGTATTGGAAAAGAGAATAAGGAACAAAGGGATAAAGCCCAATTTTGGATTCCCTCTACTAGAAATTTCTTCTTATAAGTTTTAGTTACCACCTTTAATGCTTGTTGGTTTTGATTCTAGATATTATCTAGGCATTATTTTTTACAATCGAATGAAATTAGATTGTTTTGGTGCTCTGTTTTTTGTAAGATTTTTTTTCCACTTTTTTCCGTTACTTGGAGCTTTCAAAATGGGAAAAAAAGGTAACGCCGTGTCGCCATTAAATTTCGTTAACAGCCGTAAGTGCTTTTTAGTAGCCTTTCTCGCTGGGAAGTTTATAAATTAAATTTTCAGATACATAAGTCCTAAATTAACTTTTGTCATAATGGAAAAATTTCAACATTTTGCCATTCAACATTTTGCAAAACGTCTTTGGCAGGCCGTTGTTTTTTCTGTCTTTTTTGAGCTATATGTTTTGGTAATGCAAACATAAACACACAAATTGGTAGTTTTTTGTTCAGGTATTTTGAAAATTTCTGAATTTTTTTGAATTTTGGTTCTTTGGGGACCAATAAAACTTGTGGATGAAAGATGAGTTACTGGATAGTTTTTATCTTTTTGAAGATATTCACTTCCCGACTGCTCTGCTGTCTTTTGAAACAATTTTGTTCTTTTTTAATAGCTGCGTCAGAAATTCCAGGCGGCTATTTTTGCGCTCCCAAATTTTTTACTTCGTGTAACAGGTTTTTGTTTCGTCGTACCCTGAGTTCTTGGAATTGACTTTTTCAATGACTTAAGTTTCTTCTACTGCTTTGCAGATTAAATTTGTGTTCGTGACGTCATTTCTGTTTTTAGGTCGAGTTCGTGATTTACCTCATTCAAAAAAATGACTTCTGAACTCACTTATGGAACTTCAAATTTATGAACATTTACTAATTAAAGGTCAATAGTGTGCATCTAAGTAGTGCCAAACTTATATGCCCTAATTCCTGAGTAATAGAGTCTTGAGTTTTAATATCCAATTTTAATTTTGAAAAAGCTCCATTAGGGTTTTTTCCTTTTTAGAGCAAATGTGTCTCATAAAAATGACAGTCCGAATCTAACCCAAAAAGTCTAGTGGTCTATTAAAAAGCTGGTGGTCGATCTGTCAAACTGACTTCTTTGGTTGTTTCAATTCATAGTAGGCCACAAGCGTCTATTGCGGCTATTTTACGGCAATCTGCCGCCCATGTTTCAACATTTTGCCATTCAAATTTTTTGACATCTCTGGTCGATCTCAAATTTCTGTTATGCAGATCTGCTCCTCAAAGCAATCTAAATTGGACAGAGTCAGTATTGGAAAAGAGAATAAAGACCAAAGGGATAAAGCCTAATTTTAGATTCCCTCTACTAGAAATTTCTTCTTATAAGTTTTAGTTACCACCTTTAATGGTTATTGGTTTTGATTCTAGATATTATCTAGGCATTATTTTTTACAATCGAATGAAATTAGATTGTATTGGTGCTCTGTTTTTTGTAAGATTTTTTTCCACTTTTTTCCGTTACTTGGAGCTTTCAAAATGGGAAAAACAGGTAACGCCGTGTCGCCATTAAATTTCGTTAACAGCCGTAAGTTCTTTTTTGTAGCCTTTCTCGCTGGGAAGCTTATAAATTAAATTTTCAGATACATAATCCTAAATTAACTTTTGTCATAATGGAAAAATTTTAACATTTTGCCATTCAACTTTTTGCAAAACGTCTTTGGCAGGCCGTTGTTTTTTCTGTCTTTTTTGAGCTATATGTTTTGGTAATGCAAACATAAACACACAAATTGGTAGTTTTTTGTTCAGGTATTTTGAAAATTTCTGAATTTTTTTGAATTTTGGTTCTTTGGGGACCAATGAAACTTGTGGATGAAAGATGATTTACTGGATAGTTTTTATCTTTTTGAAGATATTCACTTCCCGACTGCTCTGCTGGCTTTTGAAACAATTTTGTTCTTTTTTAATAGCTGCGTCAGAAATTCCAGGCGGCTATTTTTGCGCTCCCAAATTTTTTACTTTGTATAACAGGTTTTTGTTTCGTCTTACCCTGAGTTCTTGGAATTGACTTTTTCAATGACTTAAGTTTCTTCTACTGCTTTGCAGATTAAATTTGTGTTCGTGACGTCATTTCTGTTTTTAGGTCGAGTTCGTGATTTACCTCATTCAAAAAAATGACTTCTGAACTCACTTATGGAACTTCAAATTTATGAACATTTACTAATTAAAGGTCAATAGTGTGCATCTAAGTAGTGCCAAACTTATATGCCCTAATTCCTGAGTAATAGAGTCTTGAGTTTTAATATCCAATTTTAATTTTGAAAAAGCTCCATTAGGGTTTTTTCCTTTTTAGAGCAAATGTGTCTCATAAAAATGACAGTCCGTTTCTTACGCAAAAAGTCGAGCGGTCTATTAAAGAGCTTGTGGTCGATCTGTCAATCTTATTTCTTTAAATGTTTTAATTCATGGTAGGCCACAAGCGTCTATCGTGTTTATTTTCCGGCAATCTGCCGGCTATGTTTTCATTTTTTGTTCCTGTTTTGTCATTTTTAAGTTTTTTTTCACTTTCAGGGCCAAAGAGTTTTAGGAGTCGTAAATGGTTTTGTGATTATTTTTCAGCTATATGCACTTAGTTTGGAAGATATTGACAATGAATTACATCAGCATTTTTATTTGCTCTTAAACGAAGTTTGTAGCAATTGCATTAGCCCTGTTGTCCTTTTATGGCATTTTTCGCTTTATGGCATTTTGTATATCGGTTTTTAGAATAAGTCACACCGATTTCGCAATAAATAAGACTCGAAGTTATCGTCTCTCAATGTGCTGACGTAACTAATTAACAGTCGCCCGCATCTTGTCAGCCTGCTATTTTAGCGGGCCTACCGTTTTTTTTTTCACTTCGTCGAACAGAAATTTGTTCGTTTTAAACCTTAGTTCACAGCTTGTTCAACATTTTGCCATTCGAATTTTTTGACATCTGTGGTCGAGCTGAGAAACGTGATAAACAAGTAGCGCCCAGACGGCTTTAAGTTCTCTTGGGGCCTTTCAGCATAATAGTTCTCAAGACGCGATTCAGAGAAACTGCATTTTAGACCTATACTCATGATATGAAGGGTTTTTCTTAAGGTTTGGCCTCTCACCCGTCCCCCCCCCCCCCCAACTTCCCCCCTCTCCCACATCAGCCCAACCAATGGCTTCACCCCCTCAATCTTTACTCCTACACATCGGTCAGGTCATAAGGACGTGGTCCCCTGCCGGCCAAAGACCCCCCCCCCCCCCCCCCCCCCAGCATTGCCCCCCGCTCCCATCAATATCCCGCCGATGCACCCCTACCCCCTGTTGCGCTCACCTCATGTCACTTCAATTAAGCTCAAGCTTGCTACTCACGAGGTAAACCGATCGCCGGTCGTTTGAGAGTAATTTGCCCACTATAGTTGATTATGTTCATAAATTTTGATGATTTTGTCAAGTTTTTCGAAAAAAATATACTGATATTTCATGTTTTCGGACTTATAGGATCCAATAATGTTGGATTGAAATTAAACGTTTTTTTGTTTGCGGTCAGAAAGTGAAATCAAATGAAACGGGATAAAGCCCGGGTACTAAGACTTCATGTTGAAAGACTTAAGTGAGTTGATTAGTTTCTTCAGGTCGTATACAGTGG
>NW_027451928.1:0-71402 GCF_964194025.1 Convolutriloba macropyga
GTTTTTTTTTTGGGGGGGGACGGGGTAGGTAGCTAAATGGGATCAAATTTTCTCAAGTTGACCTCTTCACCTTGAATTACAGACTGTTACTAAGCTATTGTTAAAATCCAATATTCGAAAACAGAAGTCAACAATCAGAAACGGAGGTAAATGCTCGAACTGAAAGAAGTCAAAATTCAAGTCATGAACAAACTTGCTTTCTGCTAAAAAAAAAAACCTGTAGAATATCATTACTCCTCTTCGAGTCGTAAAAACCTGTAGAATCTCATTACTCCTCTTCGAGTCGTAAAAACCTGTAGAATATCAATACTCCTCTTCGAGTCGTAAAAACCTGTAGAATCTCAATACTCCTCTTCGAGTCATAAAAAACCACGATGTCCCCAATAATAGCCGCTATCGCTTCGCGGCTATTAAACATAAATAATTATCGAAAGCTACTCGACTCCAATGCACCCCTCCCTTTTGCTACTCCTTTCCCCCTTTCCCCTGTCTCAGTTACGTTTACGATAACATGACTACCCCATCTACTCGCGAGTCGTTTGAGAGCAATTCTCGCAACGTTAGTCGGTTATGTTTTGGATTAATTACTCCAGTTGCTTTTTCGGATCTTTTCCGTTTCTGACCCCCAGCCTAGTACGTACATACTATTTGCAACCTCCAGAACACGTGCTATATTAACACAAATATTTGCTGCACTGAAGCACAGGTGTGTGCCATAACGTACTGGGGGAAGGCGGGGTAGGGTCAATAACTTATCAGCACAGAACCACGCATATATTTGTTCCCACATGCAAAGCAAAACAATTCACAAATTCGTCTATTGTAGTAGTAGTTATGAACACAAACTAACTCGACTAAAACAGAAGGAATTATGCGATTCAACTTGTTCAAGGTGGCTATCTTTTCCTCTTTAGTTGCTTGTTGAGGCGCGACTACTTTCTCCCGAATGGCACAGGGCAATCTCGGGTAGGACCCAGTCGACAACACATCCACTGCATGTGGTATGTAGAAGGTGGGCAGCTTTGCATTTGCTGTAACGCAACATTAAGAACTTAATTGTTTATGTACAAGAGTTCTAAAAATTGACTAAATAATTGAATCGAAAGCCAAAAAATAAAATCCCCGCCATTCCGGAAGACTAGGAACTCAGCGGACTCCGTTTTTTTCTTGTGGATTCCGAAGATAGACTACCCATATTTCAGGCTAAATTTTTCAGCTGGGGCTATTTATTTAAGTCTATTGGGCAAGAAAAACTTACTTTAAAACCGAAGATTGCATTCTTGAAAAAAATTGCTCGAAAGTGAACGTCCGAATAATTGTAACCTAAGTCTTCATTGGCCATGATATGAAGTCTATCAGCTGTCATGACAAAGTATGATGCCTGTGTGTGAAGGAAATGAGTCATCTGGGCACTGCCATCTACCCTAGAGGCTCCAGCAGCCCACTTGGCCAGAGCCAACACCCTCACTAACATCTGTCTGGTCCTCACACACCACTTACACAACTCCACCTGTGCAATCAGACATTATTATAATCTTTCTAATGAAGAACCAACGGACGTTAAAAAGAATTTATTTATCCGAATCTAAATGTTACATCAATATAATTAATATATCAATATATCAGCACAGAGGGAGACTCGGAAAGCCCCGTTGTCTGTCCTCTCCAATGCAAAATATTGTGCAGTAATTTGTATATTATTCATTGGAGAAATTAATTAATTCTTTCTTTCTTTCTTATATGGAACAGGTCTGTAGAGCCCTCAGAGTGCCTACACTAAGAACTATTAATTAACGTAGTTTTAAAGAATTTAAATTTTTATTTATTTTTTAGGTATTGTAGAGGAAATTATACTGATGGACAGTAGAATTTTTCTCTCACTCTAATATATCGTTCAATAGTATTTTTGTATTTGGTAGCTAACATTCAACATTCTTTTGAAGTTGAAGTTCGAAAACGTCCTGTATTCTGCTAAGATGAGAAAATTCTGCAAGTCTTCAGAATAATCCAGTGGGTTGAACTTTTCAGAAAAGTCAAATTTACGGTCTCCTACCCCCCCCCCCCTATCAACCACATAGCTGGCTCTGCTATGTAATGGCATAAAATTTTTTAATCGGGACGTGCATAATGCACTGGGGAAGAATAGCAGAAAAGATCCATTTCACCTTTCGTTCAACGTCCGGCTTCCGGGGTAGCAATTCCGTGAGCACCATCAATTCATGATACGCAGTTTGAATTGCTCTCTCTATGATCAGTGACAATTTCACTGTCTCCTGCTGAGGCACACCATCAATGGGAACAACAGCAGTCTGTCTCTGGAAATTCATTCACCCACTTCGCTCAAGTTCATTTTTTTTTCTTTTTCTTAAGATACTACTAACATATGCGAGCTTTGCAATACATTGCCGTTTCAAGCTCGATTCATTGACGAAAAAAGGATTCAGGAAAGGTTGAACAAGCTGCTTTCGGTGCCTCCATTGAGCTCTAACTCAATAAACTCATTCTTGATTGAAACTCCTCAATAGCGCAATCTTCGAAAGGCATTAAAACTAGATCCAAATCTCCATATTTAAAAATGATGAGTTTATCTTCTAATCTTTAGGCATTAACTGCATTGAGCTTCAGATCATTAATTTCAGAACAATCATAAAAATTATAAAATGCATCTGAACTCGCACCTTTTTCAATGAAAAATATGTGTTGATGTCATACTTATCTGTCAAAAAATTCATCATCAAGACAATGACACTTACGTCTTCCATGACTGCATGGCCAGCCATTTGAGTGACCGATGGATCGAGGGAGGGTGGCAAGGGTCCACTGTTTGCAAGGAGAGGGTTGTTGGACTGACCCGAACTACCCACTAATGCAGACGTGCTCATTGCCATAGAAAACTGAAATAGTTGCTACAACTAACAAGGAAACTTAAATTTTTATGGATGCATTTGAAGAAGATTGATTTCTACGTATAAAGTATGCAAGACAACAGAAAGCAAGACAAGATGAGCTGTGTCATACCACAATGGCGGCTATAATTTCGCGGGTAAGAGGGAGGGTTGGTATAATGCGAAACGCTTATAATGGAATATAATGAAATATGATTGCGCTTTACTTTGAATACACTCGCATTACGTAATTACATGAGACAGCTTAAGTTACGATCAGGGTCGACAACGTTTCTCAGACCGTTAAATGGTGATTCGCTTTTCAGCAGCTCTGTGAATTTCTCGAAGTGGCCTCAACCAGTACATGATACTGGGCATATTTAAGCGCGGGGGGGGGGGGGGGGGCAACGACCCAAAGCGGTTTTAAAGACATCATTAAATAACACTTTTAAGATTTTCAGTGAAAATTTAAACCGATTCCCGTGCACTTTTTATTTGACTTTGAGTAGTAAACAACCATCAATTGAGTTCAGCTGCTTAAAAACAAAACAATGTAATGTTTTTTTCATTTATGAAGTTCAACTAACTAATATAATTGATATAGACTGAGGCACATGTAATGAAAACGGAACCATTCCATGGACAAAAAAACCTAACGCTCTAGTGTTATAAATTGCTTTAAGAACAAAATGCAATAGTGGGGTGCAATTGAAACTTGAAAACATAACCGACTAACGTCGGGCGAAATGCTCTCAAACGACCGGCGAGCAGTAGGCTTCCGAGGTAGCCAGCTGGGGCTCAGGGATGCTAGCATTGGGGGGGGGGTTCAAGTGATGGGGAAGGGGTGCGTAGGGTTCGGAAGGCTTGAGGAGAGTGGCTCCAAATTGCCAGGTGCACGGTGTGTGTTGGGGAGGGGGCTGACTGGGAGGCGGGCAAGAGGGGCTGACTGCGGTGGAGGGGGGGGGGGGGTGAATGAGTGTGACGCCAACAGATTACGAATCGCCCTTCACACGTGGAAATTGTCTCCTCAAAAGTTTCAGCGAATAAAAATCTACAATAAAGTTAGGCTTGGTCACTGAATTGAAAAGTTGATGAGTCATTGTTTCGTACTTTTTATGCGTCCCACATTTTTTTCAAGATTTCAAGTTTGATATCACACTAGATTTCAATGTTGATCAGTTTTCACACTGTTGCATTGAAATGAAGCTACCAAAATGGTAAAATATGAGCAATCAACTGAGCAAATTTCTTAAAAATTATTCGAAGCCTTCTTGGAGCCGGAGAAAAAGAATTCTCTTTCAAAGAAAAAGAAATCTCACTTCTAAAGCGATATTTAAAAACAGGAAACAGTCATAAAAAGAAACGAATTTCGAAAGCAGGATTTTTGTTAAGAACTATAATTGATTCAATACAAAGAAATAATTTCATAGTTTACTCATTTTTGAAAACTATAAAGAGTAACATCGAGAGTGACACAAGACACAACAGAGCTTGCTGACAACTTCTGCAATCCCTTTGCTCCTACAATAATACCAAACAAAACTTGGAGATTATTTTAAGAAACCATTACTAAAGATGAAATGTCAAAAATACCAAATAAGGAGTTATCAAAAAATTGGATGCGAAAAACGCTATCGACGACGATTGCGAGAAGGACGTTTTGTTTGACGAGAAGGAAGAGAGTAAGAACTAGAAATACCACAAAACTAACTCTAAGAAAAAACTTTGATGGGAAAAAATTCTTTCACAATATTCAGAATTGCAATTTAAATATAAATTTTCATTGAATTCTCTTTGAGTTTTGAAGAGTAAAATTTAGGTCTAAATAAGTTAGAGTATAGTTCTGGAAAGCCTTTGGCAAATCGAGCTCGGCCTCAGGCGCCATCGGCGTCGAGCTAATTACCATAGGTTTCGCAGAACATATACTTAGTGACTAGTAAGGCGTAGGGCTCTAAGAGAGCTCCTCAGCCACTTAATGCCCTCTGGACGCTACCTGTTTATCCCGTTTTTGAGAACAAAAAGTCAAAAGGGTTAGACGAAAAACGGTCAAGCGAAAATCGCAAAAAACGACCGAAGCACAATAATTGCTACATACTGTTTGAGAGAAATTTGGAAGTACCAACGTCTTAACTTTTGTGACCAACGATGGTAAAAAATCAAGACTTCGAAAATATGCCAGATTCAGCTCCGACCTCTTTTGGACCAAATATCTTTTCTATGAAACACCAGTTCATACCAAACAAAATAATTTTTTCAACTCAGCATTCACGGCTCAGCTATTTATCTGCTTCATTGAGTAGAAAATACTCAGCACCAACCCGGACGAAAATTGATTTAAAAGTATGTAAAGAACTTCGAGTGAGCGTAAAGAACAAACTTGGAGTTAAAGTTTACGGCTTTGAGATTAATTGTCCATATTGCACTGAGGCCACTTTGGATGCATTCGCTGTCGAACATTCGTAATTTTACAAGACAAGAAACAATTCACGAACGGTTCGCAACAGCCTGCACAACGGCTAACATCTCCAGTAGTCGAAAAACGAAACCATCGGTGATAGCCATTCGCAACCAGGTGATATTTTTCTGCTATCACGTACATCACGTCAAGCACGCTTTTCTGCTGCTTTCGATGTTAGGGTGACTTCTCTGCAATCAAACTTTTTACGAAATGTGGCTGAGAAGTGAGAAAATTGAGAATTGATCAATTGCAGCCTGCGTCAGTCGGGGGGGGGGGGGGGGGGAGGAGGAGGAGGGAGGGAGGGAGGGGAGCCTAAATGGGACTAAGAAGATCAAAAGTGTGCTTCAAATAACCACAATAGAGGTTAACATATACCACTATATGGATTTAAAGTAAAAAATGACTCCAGTTTCAGCGCACTTTTCATTTGACTTTTAGTATTAAATTGCCGCCAATTGAGTTCAGCTGCTCGAAATTGTGATTGAGAGAGAAGTTTAGATCACGCGAAACGCAAAAAGTCAAGGGCGTAAAAGTCACTCGAAAAGTCAAAATTGTCACGTGAAAATTTTGCATAAAAAAGACACACACGTTTACAATAATTGCTATGAATTTCGCTCAAGAGCAATTAAAAACAAAACAAATACCAACACTTTCAGATAGCAGACGCTACCAATCGAATTTTCTATTGCTTTTGGCTGGCCGTCACAGTCAATCCCAGTAGTAGCAATTCTTACTTTTGCTGTATCGCTGATAGCCCGCGCGCCATAAAAGTATCCACTGTTTTCTCAGAGAAAATTCGAGCTCACCGAAAGGAAAGGGACTGGCTTCTCAGAGGCATCTGATTGAAAGCACCGGTACTCATCTTTGAGTTCTGATGCGATGAAGCGGTGAGAACTTCAAATGTTGAAGCAATAAGAAAGACCACTGAAGGCATGTCAATTCCTCTAACAAGTTTATCCACACCTGACCAAAGAGGGGTCAACGAAAAGCAATTGCAATAAACGCCTACTCAAAGTGTGGAGAAATGCGATGGGCTCCTAATAATTGATTCAATTAATTAAATCTGTTCTATTGACAACCATAGTTACGCTAACCGCGATAATTCTTAACTATAAAACTATAAAACTTAAAGTAAAGAACACAGCTAAATTTGTTTTTATGCAAAATACTGATTTCCTCTTCACGTTTGACTCACTGCAACCTGCAGTAGCATTTTTCTTGATTTGACATTAATTTCATCAAAAAACAACCGAAAAAAAACGAAATGCATTAGCTTTTTCGGAACTAATTTAAAAAAACCAAGTCGCCATCAATTAATCTGACAAAATTTCTGCGAAGAAAATTCTTCCAGAACCATTCGAAGAAAAACTGATAGAACACAAACACTGAAAAGACATTCTCCCATAACTTAATTAAAATTGGGTCATCTATAGAGCTCAAGATGGAACAGGGCATGTGTGACCAAACATTAAATGAATGGGTTTGGCTAGGTTTGAAAATCTTTGTAAAAGCGGGGATAAAAATCTCAAAAATAACCGGCTAAGATTGGTCAAATTACTCTCAAACAAAAAGCTGGCTTCAATTGTGCCTGGCATTAGCCGGTGAGGGGCATAAGGTCAAAATGTTATTAGAGCTTCAAATAGACCACTCCTAATATTCAAAACAAAAAGTGCAATCAATCGCTATGAGTTGACATTAAATGTTCAACTGTGGCATAAAAAGTAGGTTATTCAATTTGAAAAGAGCAATTTAGATCACGTAAGAATTAAGTTGCCAAGTGTGAAAACCTGAGTCGAAAAAATAAAGGATAAATTAGCATCGAAAAGAAAAAAAAAGGAGCAACATAAATGCTACAGGCTTTATTTGAGAGCAAATAGAAATTTTAAACATGCCTGGCAGATTGCCAGAAGACAGCTGCGATAGCTTCATAGACCTGTAGTCAAACCCCAAATGAAAAGGCTGAGACCTAAAATTTCGAAGAAGAAAGTTTTTAGACGAACTGAAAGAACAAATGAATGAACAAAATCTTATTTGAAGGGTCTTGATGTCATATGGTCTGAACAGGAACCTTCACGACGATATAAAAAATACAGCCCCACTAATCCTGGATTACAATTCAAGAGAATTGAACAAAGTAAGAACCAATGCGAGACAAAGTAAAAGGACAACTAGACATTTAGCAAAAAATCCCGTTTTACGAATATCTTTGGGAATAAATGGTGTGAAAATATTAAAACAAGCACCTAAAACTTCAATCTTTAACGGCGATTCATCCTTAGAAAGCATAGATCAACTTGCGAATATATCAAAAAGCATATATCAAAAGCAGGTAAGGGACATTGTATCACAATGACAACAAATGGAGGCAACAATAAAAAAAATGAACAAAGTATTTTTGAAAAGAAGGAGTCAAGGCAAAAAAAGCCAGTACAATAAATTGGAACCATTACTGGCCTTTCATTAATAAGACTAAGCAGCAGAACAATAAAAATACATTATATCCAAAATATCACTCATTTTTAAAATCAAGCCGCGTCAAAGTCGTTAAAACCATTAGATATGAAGAGAAACCACTAAATAGCTCAAATATGATTAATTAGGGAGCCGATGTAACCTGTCAAATTGTCAGATGAAAAAAATATCAGACGTAAGTCGGTAATATGAGAAGTCCCATATAAAGAACGACAGGACTTATATGATTGCTACAAACTTAGCGTTTGAGAGGAATTAAAAGCATAGATCTTTTCTACTAAACTAATCAGTCTCAACTAATAACTTTTATCAAATATTAGTAGTGTGGCTTGGAATAAACAGAAATCTGAGTTTAAAAAAATGCTCTTTTACTCCGTCTAAGGAAGAATGTCACATCAGAAAGAGTAAATTACCGCCTAGAATATTTATATCGAAAATTACCATTACGAATAAACAATAAAATATCAATTATTTGTTAATCAACTAGCTGACTTCCGGAAAAAGCAAAATGAAGAATTCAATAGTCTTTAACTTAGTTAAGGTCTTCATTTCGTAGTTCAGAAAGCGGTTATCAGGCTACAATTCCATGAGCACCAAAAATAACATACACAATCTCATAAGCTACGTTAGGAGACACAACAACTGTTACTCAGCTTTGTCGTGAACAACTCTACTTTGCTGTCGAACAAGTTCATCGTCACTTTGACTAGCTTCGATAGTATCAACAGACAGGAATTTTACCGTCTTTGTTGGCGATACATTACTTCTAATCTCCGTAGCCATATCATTGCTAGCTTCTTCCTCATCGCTTGGAGAGCTAAGCTGATAAGCGGGGAGGTTCACTGTACTATTTTCTGTAAACAGAGGTCCCTGTCCAATTTGTGACTGATTTAGCTGTTCCAAAGAAGCGCTCAAAAGTGGCGAATCCGATACGGCATTTATCTGTTGGTTTTGGAGGAGATGAGTTTCGTGAAGCTCGTTAATAGCCGGGGTACTTTGGGTTATTTGGTAAAACTCAGTTTCGTTGATTGGATTCTCGGCGTCTCTGAAAAGGGAATTCTTCGACGTTGGATCTCCTTCTCCTGTCACTAATTGTGTATCTGGTAGAGATATGCTATGTTGCACACGTTGTCTGCAGTTTTGTGATGCCGAATTATGCGGGGGTTGAGGTGAGTGTTGTCTTTGATGGACAGGTGTTGAGTTGTGAGATTGTCTGTCTGATTGGCTAACTGATTTTGCGTTTTCTCGTTGAGAATCTCGGTGACCTTTGATTATCTACAATACACAAAAATATTTCACTTGAAATGATCTTCCGGTTAAAAATTCTAGCAAGAACAATGATTTCATTAAATTAACTCCTTAGTTAGACGTCTTTATGGAATCATAGTTGATCGCAAATTTATAATAAGCTAAAAAAAGAAGAACATGGTTAATTTCCTCTGATGCACATAAGAAGAAATGCAAATGGTAAAAGAGGCAATGTAAAGTTAAGAATATAACATTGTGTAAAATTATAAAATCATTGTTTTTTTCCTCGGATTTTCTGCCCTGATTTCCAGAAATAGATGCACTTAGATAAAAACTGTTCTCGTAAAACAACAGAAGAAAACATAGCTGGCAGATTGCCAAAAATAGCAGCAATAGCTGTGTAGATCTGCAATCTCAAAAAATTAGTAAAAAAGACAGACCAAAAAATTCCTCTTTTCATTGAAGGCTGATATCTTATATTTGGTTAAATTTTGATTGAATTAAGTTTTTGCTGCCTCTATTAGCAGCTCTCTAACAACCTTCATTTAGAGTAACACACGCCCATTTGACCTTATCTCTTTGAATTAAAGTAACGAAGAGTCAACTTCAAAGTGAGGAAGTCATTTTTGAGATTGAGGTAAGCCAAGTCTGACCAAAAATTTAATCACGCAAATGAACAAAAAACTCGCTCCACTAAGAGCGAAAAATGACGTCACGCACGCTTTTCAGTTGAAATTGCATGAACGAATGAACAAAAAGCAGATTTGAAGTGGTTGTGACGTCATATGGTCGTAAAAAAATCGCAACGACGAAATAAAAAAACCAAGAGAAGGCCAATAATAGCCCCAGCTACAGCTGTGCGGCTATTTAAAAAATCTAATGCTCTCAATGTCATCTTTCATATCAGTTGCTTTTGCATCCTTCAAAAATTCTTTCCAAAAATGTTCTTTCAGTTCTTTTTTTTAAGGAAGCTTTCGATGTTGTTTTCAGTCTACGATTAGAAGGCAGACTATTACAAATTGGAATGGCTTGTGCAATAAAAATCAGTTAAAAACTTATTGTTCTGTCTTATATCGAACGTTATTTATTAGAGATGTCATGTTGTTTTATTCTCATGACAGAGAGGTTCAATTTTAAGGAAGATTCAGGAAGATCGTTGCTGAGTAAGCGAAAAAAATATTTTGAGCAATGATATTTCAAGAGAAAAGAGACTGGTAATATTTTGTTGCGAAGTTTGAGATCTGTGGACCGATCGTATTTTCTCCTAATAAAAATGGTTTTTATTCCCCAGTTCAGTTGTTTTTCTAAAGTTGTGAGCAATGACTTTTGCAACCCTATCAAAATTAAGCGGAATAATGTAGATGACTCATTACTATTGCATTAAGTAATAATATGTTCGTATTCTCTGGTCAAAAGTGTATTCAAAACTTTTATTCCACAAGCCATTCTCCGAAGAATCTTTTTCATTTCTCCATCAAATTTTAGTTTGCTATCAATACTTATGCCAAGATACTACACACTATTTGACTCTGCAATTTTTTCACTGTGGACATTCAGAACAGAATTTGTTAACCTCTTCCTGGTGCTTAACACAATATATTCTGTTTTTTGTTTGTTCAAAACTAACCGGGACTTTGCCAGTTAGTGGTGAACAAACAAAATTACTTACTACATGAACAGATCGAAATTGTCATTTGTATTCGACACATCTTGAAATTGCAACCCACATAATCGGGTTTTCAATGCTGCAGTATACTCCTCGTGACCAGCCTGATCTTATAGCTTGGTAGTTATCTCAGTCTCCCGGCTCATTGATTGAGATAAGGTAATGGAATTACTGATTGCATTTTCATTCTATTGTCGACCAGATTAGGACCCGAAACTCCCCTCTGTTTGGGTTGAGTTTCTATGAAAACAATCAGGGATCTCATTGAGCTCTAACAAGAATGGTTTTAGTTGCCTAACATTAGTCCTGAACAATTGGTCACAGACTAATCAAAATCGCTGGCACGCTGAAGTAGCAGAACATAGACAATAAGATAAGTTTCACAATACTGCTAGGTCCCTTAAGGAATCGTCAGGACGCATTCACAATTAGAAATAGTATTTGAATTTACCTGGCAAGACTGTTTGAGAACATGAACACTGGTGACAAACTTGATTGCAATGCTCACTGGTATGATTACAGCTGCACTGCACAAGGCGCATATTGGGTCATTTAGGAACAGGATCTGGTCGAACGTCTGAAAACACAAAAAGTACTGTTATTAAGTATTTAAAGCAGTCCTATTCTTCAATACACAGCAGTCAAATCATTTTCTAAAGTGAGCTTCAAGGTGGAACTTTTCAACCTATGGCATAAATAGTTCTGACGAAAATACTTCACAAACAATATGAACAAACAAAAAAATCTATTTAAAAGTCTTGTTTAAAAATTTTATCTATACTTTCTACTCCGCGTTAGTGAAAATATCACCCTACTTTTTTTCTTTTACTATACAATACAAGCAATGTGACGTACAATGCAGCACATGATTCGTTAGCGAACGTTTGCAATTTAAAAATTTGATGTCATAAACTGGATTGCTGTTTGAAACAAAATAATCTGAAAAACTAAGCATATTTTTAAAACATGCTGGCCATGTTGATGGAACTGCTTCATAAGTTAGGCCTCGCAATCTTTACCTTTCAAATGACTTCATGGAACCTACTATACGTACCATATTCTTTATGTAGAAAATCGATTATACATTGTAATGCTCCAAAGCAGGACAAGGGAGGAAGAATTCTTTAACTCCTCCAATTGCACAAAAACTTTTTAACCGAACAATAAATTCTGATCACAATCCCCCTTTCAACTGATGGTGGTGACAATATGTACAATTGTTTTACCTTGAACAGTACACAGACTAGTGGAATTGGGTTGTGCCCCATCTTCCTAGCCACAACATCACAGTGCTCCGAGACAGAGTCCTTCTTCTTACTTCCCATCCAGTCCATCGCCAGACTCAGACGATACTCTACAAAATCACAATCTAAACAGCTCACTCTGCACTGTCAAAATAGAAACAATTTTTAAAAAAAGTATTTAACAGCTCTTCAGTTAAACTAAATGCCAGTAATTCAAAGAAAACCGTACAAGAAGCATTACTTCTAAAATGCTGTTGCCACAAAAAATGAAGATGTTGACTTTGATTGTACTGAGTACTCAGAATTCTCAAACCAAAAAAAAAAAACAAAATTAGCCAGAAATTTACCATAATTTTAACTTTGTCTTAATAATGAGTCAATTTTTGGTACCTATCTCAGAATCATTAAAACAAACAAAACAGTTCTTATAAGTCCTCGTACCACGCAAGGCACCGGAAGGTTGTAATTGGGCGACAAAGATTCATGCACCCTAACTCAGATCTTGACAAATCAGTTGACATCTATAGCACTATCAAAGAAAAATTGCGTGGCATTTAAGCCTATGGATGATCATAGCTATTTATATGTAGCTTTAGCATTTTTGTAAATGACGTCCATTTTTCATCTAAGTAGTTGGCAAAAATGAAAGAAAAACTGTAGAAAAAATGTTTGGTTACAACTAATTATAGGTATGGCAATGACAAGAGTTGAGTATGAGAGAACATATATAAATAGTTTACGTTAAATTGCAAATTACTCAGAGTAAGGTCCTCTTGAGAGTGCCCGACGACATGTACGGATACGAAAGTTAATTAAAAAGAAAATTTGGGCAACACATTCTTCCCAACTGAATAAAAGCAAAGAGGGATCGTGTTACGAAAAGCATCTTGGAATAGAATAAAAAAGAGCACAACAGAACATAGCTGACAGCAAATCACGGTGACAGTGATGATGTGACTCTAATATAATTGGCAATATCTGTATCTCAAGGCCGCTCGAGTTACGTGAGTAGTGATGTGTCTTTCATGCCCCCCCCCCCCCCCCCCCCCCCCCGTAGTTTGCCCAGAAAGACACATCACTACTTACGTGAATATACACATCATAACCTGGAATCATTTCTTGTATCTAATTGGGACTTAGTAAAATTAGTCTCCAGTCAATAGGGCATAATTCCGTCAAAAATGGTTATCTTTATGTTAAAGTTTATATTTGTTAAAGGCGGTTTGAAAGAGAATGTCGAACGACCTCGTGACCTGTCCGTGTTATATCATTAATTATCAGTGTTACAACAAAAAATATTCTTTCTTACACATTCATTGCATCATTTACGAGCAAATAAAACCATTTATGAAAAATCACAATAGTTCCCTTAACTATTATAAAGAAAATCTGAGCAGTAAGAGATTAAGGTGAAGTAGAATTGCCAAATCAGACTAGAAAACACTTCAAAACGTTGCTTTTTATGTTGTTCGCGGCAAAAGCAATAGATCTTTCATAGATTTCAAATAGAAAACCGACAAGCCTACATACAGAGAAAACCCAGATATAAGTTTGCCACTTTTACGTAAGCAACAGTAAGTTGAGTCCCACGTGACATCTCTTCAACATGCTCGTCAATTAATTGAATTCGAAATTTTCACTCAAATTAATGGAGGCGCGACCAAGTTGAACAGATTTTAGGTGGGGTCAACTTCCTGTTGCTATCAGAAAACTGACCAACTTCTGTCTGAAATTTCTCTGAAAGCCGGCTCGTCAATTTTTGTCAAGCGAAATGTATTAAAGTTCTGATAATAATGCCTCGACCAGCATGAAAACCAATAGAAACAGTGAAAATTATTCTGACAAAAACTGACTTCAAAAACAGGCAGTTGACCATGTAAAACTGCATTTTATGCGTTTAGTTTTGCCAATGAGCGCTTACTTAATATCGAAGGTAAGTTAGCACTCTACAGTTTCTTGTAATTTCTCGTAATTTCCTATCAAACATGAAATTTTGATCTCATAAATTATATGAAGCTAACTTACTTTTGATGTTGAGTATAATATTTTAGCAAAGATTCCTAACCTGAGTAAACATCAGCTGGTATTTCGTTGAATTTGGCAATGAAACAGTGCTTCACCCAATCAACTATGATCTCCGAAAACCCAACCAGGGCTAACTCAGGCAACAGCTGTCCGAAATAAACCACATCCCAATTCAACTCTCGCAGGTTCCTCACTGACACTATGACCAATAGAATTAATAGATGCAGTCGTTCTCTGACGTCAGAGCAGGTAAGCTGGTACAAGTTGTTTTTGTCGAATTTCTTGAACACCGTTCCCTTCAGCTCCGCAAAATTGTTCGACATCATCACTATTAAGAGACTCTTGTTGTGCGAATTGAAGGCAACACTGAAAAAAAAAGAATTAATTTCTCCAATGAAAAAATCTATGTACAAATTACAGCAAAATATCATATTGCATTGGAGGGGACAAACAACGAAGTTATACACACCCATTTTCAGTCTACCCCACATTCACAGCAGACTGAATCATAGAAAGATACTCCAATGATACTTGGTACAAAACCATCAGGATGCGTACTAATTTGCAGGATGTTTATGTGTTTAAAAAACATAGTAGTAAAAAGGAGCAATAAATACTCGAGAGGAATGATTCAAACACTGACCTCTGTCCCAGAACAATTCTATGCGATAAGCCACTGCAACTCTAGTCAAGAGAATCAAGATCTTATGTGTTGAGAAGGTGAATCAAGTGTGGTGTCACTTTGAATGCTTTATGAGGCGAGGGTAGGGTATAAGGGGAGGGGGAATAAACAGACAGTTATTGTGCATGATCCCTGAAGATAACCTTTTGTCACGCCCCTATTTCGTCCCTCATAGTTACGTGATGATATTCCTTAAAATATCCATAAATAAGTGATATAAATTAATTAATATTCATTTAGTTTCAAGGCCATTTATAGCTAACATTTCCATCTAGGCCTGTAACCTCTAATTTGTTTATGTATACGAAAAACAACCGCAGAAGTGACAGTTTAATAGCAAACATATCAAGTGCCTAAAGGCCTCAATATTTACTTTTTTGAGTTTCTTGATGATAAATTCACATAATCAGTAAATAACTTCATGAGAGATTATGTACTTGGCGAAGTAATTATTCTGATAAAGTAGGTGCTAATACGGAACTTGTATATGTACTTAACAAACATCAAGAGACGTACAAAAGCCGGAAACCGCCCTACTTGAAAATCAGTAAATATTTGCGAAGGACCAATACAACTGAAGGCACAAAACCTGCGGAACCCACTATCTCCAGAACACCAGCGAACCGACCCAGAAATCAGTTGATAAAAACTAAAACTTTCTTTCAATTATTGTGACATCTTTCTTAATTCTAACAGAGGAAATAATAAAAGATTGAACTGGCAATTCTTTTAAAATTCTTTCCAAGTCTGAGACTACTCGTCAGAAATAATGTTGAGATCACAGATACTCCTAAACCAAGGCAACTAGTGGATATATCGCATATCCGAACCGCTCAGTAAAAGGCTTTTCCTAGCTAACTTTATTAAAATATATCTGCTAAAAATTGCACTGTGAAACATCTAAATAAGACCTTGGAAAATGGCAATAATTACTCTAGATTATCTCCATAATTTGTATCAATAACAACCCACAAAAATACTCTAAAAATCAGTGCGTAACATGGTGACAGGAGTTATTAACTGTTTTCCAGTTTAACGGACCGATAATTCGGTTAATTCCTTGATATTTTCGATATTTCCTTTCTTTATTCTGTTGTTTTCTTCCTTCTCTTCTTCTCCATTACCTTAAGAGCCTCCAATCATCCAGAACCACATCCAGCACTTCCTTTCCGAGCAAGATGATAACACAAAAAGCAGTAACAAAGGAAAGAATGGGTGGAAACTGTGTTTGTGTCTCTGTGGACTAAGTGTAACAGTAATACAAAAGTGTTTGAGTGGACAATAACTGGAACAAACTCAACCACAGCCGCCACAACGGACAAAAACAATACAGGGTATTTGCAAACGAGGATATTGTGAGTAAATGAATTTGTAAAATTAATTTTGGTGCTTTATTTATGTCAATTTATAAAGAACAAATTCTCCCCGCTATTAATAATTGTCGCTCTTCCCCCAATTTTGTTGAACATATTGAAGGAAACCACATTAATTATACCCAAAACAACAGTAAAACGCAAGCTCAGATAGTAATCGCTTTTTCCTCTTCATTTTATAAGTCTATCGTTATTTATGTGCTAGATAAAGATGACAAACGTGTTGCAATTTATTGGACAGCAAAAAGTTTAAATCAGAAATCTCGTAAATTTGGACTTATCCGTCACAAACTTCAATCTGATAAAGAAATTAACCTTGATAAGATCATCACTGATTATCAGATAACATCAGAATAATAAATTACTGAAACCATAACTTAATTAATAAATAAAAAAGAGCGCAAAACAAAAGTTTAAACAAAAATAAAAAACAATTATATTTTATTTCCCCACCCAGCTCCGGAGGTTAATGAATCAAACAGTGACTTCAGTCATTACGCTGTTGCCTATCTGAGTGCAGCTTCCACAAGGCCTGTGCGGTCGTGGTCCCCACGAATTTTCCTAAACTAAGGGGCACTCTTCAGAGGTGAGACTTCGGCGGCCCATACGGCTTCAACGATATAAGTCTGACGATTCGACCGGAGCTTTAGGAATAGGTTTATAAGCAGCCCTTCTTTATTATTTTTAGAACGAATGGTTTCAGTAGTTTCTTTTCTGATATTTCTGTGCTATTCATTTAACTGTTTTCTTCACTTAAATCCCCTTAATCTCTCCATTAAGTTAAGTTAAGCGTGCTATTTAATACTTTAGAACGAAAATAAGACTGATTGAACGAAAAGTATATAGTCTAATCGGGTAAAAAGCAAAATGGCACACGCGCAGATCAACATCACGCCTTTTTCCGGATCAGAAACGGACAATTTTAACGAGTTCAAACAACTAATAACAGGTGCAATCGGAGTTGCAGCAATCGCAAACGCGCAACAAGCGAACTTTCTGCAATTACATTTAAAAGGAGACGCTTTACGATACTTCTTAACCCTACCAGAGGCTACCAGACTAGTTTTTGAAGACAGTATAACAGCCCTAAGACACAGATTCACGAAGGATGACTTCAGAGAGATCAGAATTATAAAGTTAGAGAATCAAAAGTTTAATCCAAAAACAGACACTGTTAAAAATTTCTTAGTAAAGTTAAGAACTGAAGCCAATAAAGCATATCCAGCACCTGAAATAGTAGTAGCGCCAGCAGGAGCAGGTGACCCAGAAGCTCGTAGATTCGAAAGAGAGACAGCAGCAAGAGATTCTGCCCTTCAGATGTCAGAAAATCGAAAAAATGAGCAAATAAAGCGCTTCTTTATTAAGCCTAAGCTTTTAGAAAGGCCAGATACAGATACCATTGATCAAATATGCACCTTAGCTAGCCAACAGATTGCAATAAGGGAGATGTGTAATAGAGAAGAGTACTTTGACGATGGATTTAATGAAATAACAGTAACAAACACTGATAAAATGTTAAAAGCAATAACTGTTATCTCCAATAATCAGAAAGAACTTGAGCAGAAGCTTCAGCAGAGAACAGCACCTAAAAATGAGCCATCAGAACAAGGCCCAGTAAACACATTCACACCACATTACCCTCAACAAGTCTACAAACAAAGTTATAGACAAAATTTCCGCCCACAATACCAAAATTATCGACCAAATTACCCTCAATATCAGTCTAATTATCGTCCAGTTCAGCAAAACTATCGGCCCCAGCAACAGTACGCCCCCGTGCTAACAATTACCGAGAGTTTAGACCATAATTTAATGCCCCTAGACCGTTTCATTATAACGAACAGCCACAAACTCGTAACTATTGGACCGAACCTTCAGACAGTCCCCAATTTGTTCATCCAGCTTATGTTAATAGACCAGTTTATCGGTTCCCAACAAAAAATACCCCACAAAACCTTCTTAGACAGGGTATAGTTTACGATAGTCCAGCACAAGACCGATACGGTATGCAAAAAGCAAAAGAATTTAGTCGTGCTGGTGCACTCCAAAGTAGAAATATGAGAGGTATGAATTTCCCATTTAATCAACAGAAAAACTAATAAAGCCACCCAACTTTAAAAAACAAAATAAAAATTATAAAAACTCAGTTAACCATTATAACGAAAGCACGTCTAGTCCTAGTTTAGATAAAGTAATTGATCCAGTTTATAACAAAAGTAACAAAAAGCGTAGAAAACGCAAAAGTAATAATAATAAATGTAAAGTGAATAAAACTGTGCAACTCCCAACACAAGTATCTCAATCCACACCAAAGCCAATACCACATGTTCAGCAACTATTTAGCATTGTCCCACTTTTAGGCAGAACATTATCCTATGTTAAAGTTAAATTTAATGGAGAATTAGAAAGACGCGCACTAGTCGATACAGGAGCATTTGCAAATGTGATAAGTCGTGAATTCTACAAAGAACTAAGTAACACAAATATTAACTCAATAACAGAAATAGAAAAACCTGATCTAGATAAAGTTAAAATGGCAAACGGCAATATAGTTAAAATTGATAAAGCAATTAAAATTACATTTAAATTGGGCACACAAACATTTACAGAAGATTTCCTTGTATTAATTGTCACAACTCCTGTAATCCTAGGCAACCCATTCTTTGTTAAACATAAAGTTAGCATCTGCCCAGGACAAAGTTACATTAAATTCCCTGATCAAACACTACAAATAAGTGAAATAAAGCCAGAAAAGCAACCCAGAACAGTTGTAAAACGAAAAAAATTTGGAGTTTATACACAGAAAAAGCAAGTTTTACAGCCGAATCAACAAGCAGTATTAGAATGTAAGCTTTATGATAAACTAGAATCATTCACTGACCTTTGTGGAGTAATAATTCCAAACGAAATCTTTGAAAAAGATAGTGAAGTAATATTAACATCATCTCTAAGTAAAGTTGCTGAAAAAAACATTCTCTACATCTATGTCCTGAACATTACTGACCACCCAATTACCATAAATAAAGGCGAAGAAATAGCCAAATTCTCATTCTTAACATCAGACCAAGCTGAAAAGTTGTTAGAAGTAGATCCTCAATTAATAAATGTTGCAAAAATGAGCGAAAATTACTTAACAGAAATAAATCAATTAATTCAAGTTACAGACACCCCGAAAAGAAAATCTCAGCCAGCGAAACCGGCCCCGGAATATGAAAAACTATGGTTCCCAACTCCTGAAACGTGCCCAGATCCGACAAATTTGTCGCCTTTGCAGAGAGATCTATGAGCAACTGCTAAAACTGCAAGAAATGGAGAAATTAGATCCAAAGGGTAAACATCAGGATAAAATAACATTTTTAAGCAAGTTTCCGTGGGAAAAATCAGCCCTCAATGATGAGCAAAAAGCAGTAGTAGGTGAACTACTAGTCGAATTCAGTGATATTTTTGCGAAACACAGATTTGACGTTGGATATAATACAGATTTAAAAATAAAGTTAACTCCAGAAAGAAGCATACCAATTTACGAACAAGGCCCTCCAACGCCCGTCCATTTGAGAAATGAGTTACAAGTAGAGCTCGCACTAATGCATTATTACGGACTGATAACAACCTTGTCTCAATCAAGATATAGTAGTCCACTTTTCGCTCAAAGAAAGAATTCAGGAAGACTCAGACTATTAATTGACTTAAGTAAACCACTTGTTGAAAAATGACTACGTGAATACCAATTTCCCGATTTCCAACATGAGTGACGCAATAAATTACTTTGCCGGGAAAAAATTGTTCACAAAACTTGACTGTTCTCATGCATATCACTGTGTGCAAATGGCAGATGATGTATCAGTGCAACTGCTAGCATTTAACTTTGCTTCGAGAACTTATGCATATAAATGTCTCGCACAAGGATTGAATAAGTCAGTAACTGGATTTAGCTCTTTCATTAGACATTATTTGGACCCATGTTTAGCATCAGGAAACTGTACCCAGTTTATGGATGATATTGGAAATGCAGTAACAAATTTTGAACAATTGGTACCCTCTTTAAGAGAAATTTTTACGTGTATACGTCAATCTGGATTAAAATTGTCACCCGAAAAGTGTGAAATAGCAACTGACACAATGAAATTCCTTGGAAATAACATCAGTGCAGAAGGAATATCACCAGAAAAATCAAAAATAACGAAATTTCTTGATAAATTTAAAATGCCGAAAACAACAAAACAAGTAAAACGATTAATCGGCTTCACGCAATTCTTCCGAAATTACATTCCTAACTTAGGTGAAAAACTAATGTCATTTTACAAGCTCCTGAAGAAGGATGCAGTAATAGAAACCGCAGAAGAACATGTAAAAGCATTAGAAGTAATAAAGAAGGATCTAATGGAAGCAACAAATGTAACATTGCGATTGCCAAAACCAGGCCTACAGTATGTAATTCTTTGCGATGCTAGTTACCACGGTGCAGGTTTTGTACTAATGTTGGAAGACTACGTAAACGAAACAGGAAAGAAAGAAAAGAAAACATACGCTCCCGTATCGTTTGGATCGCATTTGTTTAATGCTACACAATTAAAGTTCTCAATTTATTACAAAGAGTTCCTAGCCTTGTACTATGCGCTGGACTACTTTTCACACTACATTTGGGGATCAAGCAAACAAGTAATTATACTCACTGACAACAAAAGCCTCACACAATTCTTCCAGTCAAAAGTAATACCACCATCTCTTTGGAATTGTTTAGACAGAATACTCGCCTTTGATATAGTAATTGCTCACATTCCTGGGCGCGCTAATTATGCTGCAGATTTTCTCTCCCGAATGGAGAATGACAAAACAGCAACAATGTCTTTAAAGTTAACAGATAGAATTCCAGTTAGAGAAATAGAAATTGATACAGAAGCACAAAACCCTGATGTTGAACTAAATGTACTGTTAGATGCAGAAATATCCAATGATGAAGTAAATCCAGAAGTATTAGATGCTCTCAAAAAACTCGGATATTACGAGGACTACAAAAAACGGCAAAGTAATTTACCAGTAACAGAAATCCAAGGACTGTTTAAACTAAAAAGAAAAACAGAAATAAATTCAATTGAGTACCCAAATCCATTAGATGAGTTTCCAGATCTTACAGACAACTTAATTAGCCTTAATTTAGCAGAAGAGCAGCAAAAAGATACAGACATTAGAACAGTAATAAGCTGGATTCAACAACCTAATCAACAACCAGATTTAAAGTATGCTTCAACCAATTTAAAAAAGTATCACAAACACTTAAACAGATTAATTCTTGAAGGGAATGTCTTATACCGGAATTTTTATGATGATACTGGAAAAGTACTTCATAAACAATTCTGTGTACCTAAGCATTTGTGGAAAGAGACTATATATAGGTTCCAAAATTCACAAACAGCAGGTCACTTAGGCACCAAAGCAACAATTCAGGAATTTAGAAAGCGATTTTATTATCCAGGCTTCACTGAACATTTCATTAGCTTCATCAAAAACTGCCTCACTTGTCTTCAATTGAACAGAGTACCGAAAAGCCACATCACACCGAAACTGCAACCAGTCAGTTCACTACAATCATATCCAGGAGATATGCTCCAAATTGATTTAGTAGGCCCCCTAAAGTCATGGCAGTATAAGTATGTTTTGAGTGCAATAGATGTCTTCACAAAGTACCAATTCGCAGTTCCATTAACAAATGGATATGCTGACACAGTAGCCCGAGAACTAGTAAAGGTGTTCTTCCAACACAGCTACATTCCTCAAACGATACTTAGTGACTTAGGAACCAACTTTACTTCTGAATTAATGTCAGAATTAGCAGGTTTATTAGAAGTAAAGCTAAAACATGCCTCACTAAAGCACCCTCAGACTATCGGAGCAGTAGAACGATCTCACGGACCACTGAAACGAATTCTGAAACTTAATACAGAAGAACAATGGAAAGACTGGCATAAATATGTTCCTCTTGCAACCTTTATCCATAATACTTCATATCATTCAGCCACAAATTGTTGTCCTTCAACTCTATTCCATGGCAGAGAACCCATAAAACCCCTTGACGTACGGTTCTCCAGAAAAGTAATGGAGAACAAATTGTCCGAATACCAGTTAATCCGTTAATTGCTGATGAAATTAGACAGCAAGAACCAGAAGTTCGTGTTCCTCTTGTATCATCCTCATCAGACGATGAAATGTTTCTACCAGCTCAACAGCCACAGCCGTCAATAGTACCATTTGATATTGAATCGCCTCCAGAAACACACGAAGAGCAATTTGCTTTAACTGATAGAAAAATAAGAGCCAGACCTTATAATCCAAAAAGAAAACCAGAGAAAAGTGCTTTCAAATCACCAGAATACCAACAAAAGAAAAATGTGCAAGGATTTAAAATAACTAGACAAATACAGTTACATGATGAAGATAGATCTAACCCTCACCTAACCAACCCAGTCAGAAGATCAGGCAGTCCTAGACCAAAAAACGCTCGTGCAAGACTGGAACAAGAAGAAAAACGTGAAGCAATAAAAGCATCAGCACAAGCATCAAAACAGTCAAATACTCCAAGTAGAGAGACAAAACTAGATCAAGTTAGAGCAAGTATAGCAAAATATTCAGGGAAAAAGCCCAGCAGTTCAACAAACAAACCAGTAACCAGATCTCAAACAAAAAAATCTTCACCAGGCTCATCTAATCAAAATTTAAACCATTTTAGTCAAGAAATAAATGCAACATATCAAAGTTCCCCAACAGATATCTTATATTCACCATACTCTTTTGCACACTGTATATCAGCTGACCTTGCAATGGCAAAGGGATTAGCCCGACAAGTCAAAAGCTGGTACCCAGCAGCCCCAAGTGCAATTAGACTTAGATATCCACCAGATATTGGCTCAGTTTTAATCTACTTCGACCCCATTTCCGAACGTTATATCTTCAGTTTAGTAACAAAATTCAGATACTACCACAAACCAACTTACGAATCTGTATTAGCAAGTCTCTATGAGCTGAGAGAAATAGTAATAGATGCAGGAATTTCACACTTAAGTCTTCCAAAACTCGCCAGTGGCTATGATAAATTAGATTTTAACATCATTTTTGAGCTTATATGCCAAGTCTTCGACCCTCTACCCATAACCATCTATATCCATTGGTATGTACAGACCCAGTACAGTCCAGCAGTACCCTTTATCCGCCCCAAAAGCCCAACAAGCCTGAGCAACTTAGCCCTAAAGCCCAAAAATCGCCAAAAACCGAAAATTTTTGACCTCAAAATCCAGTTATTTTGATATATCTCCAAAACTACTTGTCCGAACCTGGATTAACCTATTGTTCTGAAAATCCCTCATCCAGTAGAAGCGATTCCAGCCTTTATTGACCCCATTCGACCCGTTCTAAGTACCAAAAACTTAGTCTAAAATTGACCCTTCCGAAAATCCTGGGTTCAACTCAGAAAAACAGTCATAAAATTGTGAAAAAAGCCCCGATCATTCCAAATTTTTGCGCTGCAGCATTTTTCAAGCCGACATGCAAATTTTGAAGCGATTTGGAGAACTTTAAAAATCGAGTGACGCTGGAGCCCTCAATTTTTGACACTTTTCGAATCCGCTCGAATTCAATGATAACTCCTACAAAAAACCTTCAATTGACCCATTTTATAGCCCTAGACCATCCTACTGCTCACGCTTGACACCCCAATACCCAAAAATTCCGTCAAAAATCAATAAAAGTTGAGTTATGACAAAAATACCGAACCCTACCAAAGTGCGTTAAAATTGATTAAAATGTAGTGTAAATTATATCCCAAAAACATGCCAAAAACTGTCCCAAATGCCTCCAGCAGCTACCCCCAGCTACCACCTACATGGTACAAACTCAAACAACCGTTAAAACCCAATATTTCCAAGTATATATTGAAAAATGACGAAAAAACGAAAATTGCGCTTCTGCTTCAATCCTCCGCTTCAAAAATTTTGTCATTTTATTCTCCACCTGACCCGATAAAAGCCACCTATACCACCTACAAACCTAGTGCGACCCCCCACTAGCCTCGTAGTACCATAAAAATCAGTCCCAACTCATCCCAGTATCAACCATGAAGACTTCAACCCAAATAAGCTCTGAAACCGCCACAAATTTGTCAGGAAAAATTCAGTTATTTCCCACTAGAGTCAAAAAAATTAACTTCTGACAAAAATTAACCACACCATCAGCACTCCCACATCTATAGCTCTCAGAATATGCACTCCCAGCCCCCTAGTGCCAATACAAGACTGCCAAAGTAACGAAAGTCACAAAAAATCGAGTGAAATTTCCGAAAAAAGTGATCAAACATGCATCTTAATACCCGAATATGCCCAATTTTATTGTTAATTCAGTTAGCCCCACTCATAAGCAGTCCAACCATAGCAATATCAATCATTTTGAACAAGTTTTTCTTAGCCTCATAGCCAATAACCTACCCCCTATCTGGGCCTTTTAAAAAAACCCAGGTTCACTGCAGCACAAACGTTATAACTAGAACAAACGTTAAAAAATAGTCAAAACCACCCAAATTTTTGCGCTGCAGGGTTTTTTGAGCCGACAAAGCGATTCACCAATTTTGAGCTCAATCGAAGCATTTTAAAAATTGAGTGACGCTGGGCCCCTCAATTTGGAGACTTTTTGAAAATTCACGAACATGTTCGGAAAATCCAAAATATGATCGAAAACCTGATATTATTAGCTTAAAACATCTGCATGCTCAAGCTCTACACGCCCATATCAAAAATATTGAAAATTATTAAGTAAAATGTTGAAATAATAGCAAAAAACTGAAGCCTACCAAACTCTTCTCAAATTCGTCAAAACAGAGCAAAATTTAGAACATAAAAATAGTATCGAATAGCCGAATTATGAGCCCATATCCAATATTCAGTCTCCCTAGTAGTTACCCAAGCCCAATAAACCCATACAATCGCACAGAAATTCATAAATGTTGAAAAAAGTGAAAAAACCGAAAATTGCAGATATTTCACAAAATTTGGTCCGAAATTCTAAACTGAAAAACTTAATATATTATAGTCAAATAATGCATTAAACCACACCAATAGCTGCCACCAACATAGTACTCGCTAGTATGACCCCCACAATTACTGTCAAAAATCAATTCTCTTCAATCTATGTCAACTTATGCACCAAACATGACGCTTCACAAGTAAAAAATCAGTACATTTCACAGAAAAACTGGTATAAAACCTAAGTTAATCAACTCCAAACCTACCAAAATGCTACCCCTGATAGCCACAGATATCAGTAACAACAGTTAGCACCTGATTTAGGCCACTAGAGAATCACCAGACTGACACATGTCTCGAAGAAGCTCAATTAGTGGAAAAATCATGCTTGAAAATTCGCATTTTGGACCCAAAAATCAACGTTATGACCCGAAAAATAGCTTCAAACCCTATAATTCATTAACATACATTACAACAAACCAAACAAACGTGAATTAAAGTAACAAAACTTAGTGAAAATTGCGACAAAACACAACAAATACCTGACTTCCGACCAGTTAAAGTGTAGTACAGAGCACTGAGAGCACACAGACCACCAACTTCGGCCCTCACACCAGCCGCACCAAGCAACTTTGGAGTTTTAAATGACACTATGTCCACATGCTCAGCATAAATGTCATTGTAAAACTCGTACCCCAATTCGGCACACACATTTGCACGCAGATTTGCACGGAAAAAAGTGCAATGCACCTCTTTGCCGTGCATCTTCTTCACGAAACATGGCACACACTCATGAATAGCTCTAAATAATAAGCATACACCACTCCACAATTAATAATACATGTAACAAACTAAAGAAAAACAAATAAAAATATCAATAAATATTATAAATATATGCAATTACCTCTCAACAGCGGCCTGCAATCCCCCCATCGACCGTGGAAAGAAGAACCCAGCAGCTTTCAGGCGATCGACTTGTGACCTCACACGAGTAATGTGCTTTGCAGAAGCACTAAACCCGACATGAAGCGAAGCCAACTCCTGAGACACCATCTGCTGAGTTGGAATTTCCTTCTCCTGAACTTGCATCTCGCTGCCCACCTTCACTTCCACTTTGTACATCAACACCTCCCGATGTACGGCCAATTCTGATGTTCCCACGTTCTTTGTCCCCAGTACCATATGTTCTGCTTTGTCCCGATAAGCTCGTCGCTCCTCAGATGACCGAACAAATGATGGATACACCCATTCAGACTGAGACAACGACTTGCTTCGCAAGAAAGTCAGAAAATCCTCATACTGGGCAACATCCATGATTCACAATAACTATCTGAAAGTTTAAAAAATTGAGTCAAACTAGTTATTAAGCAAGCAGAAAGTTAACGTGTTAAGTCAAAAATGAACAATCACAGGAATGAAAACACACAAACAGAACAAATTACGCAATAAATGCCAAGGACATTTAAATACCATGCTATAATGACCGCTAATAGTTAATAACACATGCCGCAAAACACACAACAACGCTCTGAACATACAATTGCACCCTTCACTAGCATTCACTTATTTACTACGTCTCTCTAATTCTTCCTTTTGTCCCCTACTTATATCCTCAACCCCCCCCCCCCACAAAACAAGTCTTGATATATTAATTACTACCATATTACTAGCACCATGTACGAAGTATATTAGTAGCACCAGTCAATATTACATGTAAAACTACAATATTAAAGTCAGTCCCAACAGTCAGTCCCTTACACAGTTATATTAATATTAATATTACACAATATTACAACTATTAATATAGTTAAATAAAATAAAAATAAATAATAAGTCACACTGAATCCTCCCTGACAGCCTCCTCTGATCTTTTCACTTCCCCCTTCTCCTCCTTCGATTTGCCCACACTCCCAACAATCCAGATACTAATGATAATAATAAAAAGAATACTAATATAATAATAATCCACCACTCAGTCCCACCACCACTCCCATTATCAATAACTATATCATCTACTGCTGTCATATTGCACTTTGGATGTTTCAATCTTGACCAGTGAACAGCGTTCCTTCCGACAAACCTGGTCCCAGTTGTGCAACATCCAATAATTAAAGAGGAAACAGTGATATTAAAGCACATGGTGCAATATTGTGGGCAAAATAATCTGAAAAACTCGAAAAAACATGTAAAGACTGCATAATTCGACCCCCCCAACCACTATCCCCATCATCACACACCCATCATTCAACCAAATAACCACACTTCAACATGTTTAAACACCATACTCAGTAGTAATATCAATAAATACACACATCAGCACACATCACCTAAAAGTAGAGTACACCTGAAATAAACAAACATCACATAAACAAGTGACATATTGAGAAAACTAGATCTAGAAGCCCGAGTAAAGTAACTAAATGAGCAAATAAACACCGGAAGACCAAATAGAGCCAGTTGAAACACTCAGAAGAGCCACATCAGTAGAAGATTGTCCTGAAACAAAGTCGATATTATTGAAATATGAAAATGTTACTCACAATTGTGTTAAATCTCTTACTTTTCGGCCCCACTTTTGAAACTCCGATCAATACAGAAGCAGCTCTGGATAAAGGCATCATCTTCCATAAAGAAGGAAAGATTCTGATTACCGAAAAGTTCATAAATGTGGAATTTTTAGTACCGTTTCCTCGCTATAATTTCACTATCAGACAACAAGTAGAGACTCTACTTAATGATCTCTCGAAAAAGTGGATCACGCAATCGGAATTTTGCAACCTTACCCATAGCACTACTTACCGGAACCAAACAGCTGCCTTCAATGTTGATTGGCTTTACACAAAAATACTCAATGAAACCATAGAAGCCGAAATTGAAGTCCTCAAATTGTGCAACGAGACTGAAAAACTCCTTACCAGAGTCAAAGAAGACCCTCACACTCGACAAAAACGAGCCGCCCCGCTTGCAATAGCAGCCGCAGTTGCTGGAATTGGACTCTTTGGTCCAGGAATCGCAATGAGTAGCGGAGGATGCGGTGGAATTACAGGAATTTTCGGATCTTGTCAGCGAACGTCTTAAAACGCTGAAAATATTGATCGATTAGCTAACAGTTTCAATAGCCTCAACGACTATATCATGGAAATCGGAGCACAAACCGATGAGAAATTTTTCCTAGTTGCTGACGAACTTGCAAAGGTTTAAAAAGTTCAAAACGAAATGCAAGAAAACCAGAACAGAAACTGGAAACTAGTAGAGGAACAGTTTGCAATTATAGATCACAATCTGAACGCACTAGCAACCTGCATGGAAATCCAACTATCACAGCAACAATTGAATATTAACTTTGATACAGCAGCTTCATTACTTCTCACTCTTTATGCAGATATTAAAAGTTACAGAGCAGCCTTATATTCTTTTCGAATTAATGTTATAAACGCAATTCCTACTTTGCTTGACAAACGTCTTCCAATCTCCTTAGTGCCTCGTAAATCTTTGATAAAGATCCTTGATTCAGTCCATGATAGCCAAAAGAACGCCCCAGATCGTCTAACTTTGGCAATACCCATGACTGACATCCTTTCGTACTACGATGCGAAATTAGTACAAGAGATTTCGACAGTTGAAGACGGACATTTACTGACACTAGCCATTCCCCTAGCCTCTAGCCAGACAGTGTTCGAAGTTTATCGTGCAATAGTAATCCCTATGCCTCAAAAGGACTCCGTAGACGCCTTACGATATGTAATAGAGGGGAGTACTTAGCAATCTCAGAAGGACAGATGGAAACCACAGTACTGACGAAAGCCCAGTATGACAACTGCCTTGGATCGCCACGATACACAATCTGTCATGAGACAATGGAAACCCACCTAGGATTCTCCTCGTGTCTAGCAACCCTCAAGTTTCACCACACAATCTCAGCATTGAAAGTATGTGATACAGAGAAGGTTGTGTTACCCAACCCAGAACGAGCACAGAACCTCGGATATGGAATTTGGCTCCTCACATCAGCTTCAAGTGATTATACCCTTAGTGAGATTGGTATGGACGAAAATGGCCGACACATCAATGTTCCTCACAAAGGTTGTAACATCTGTTTAATCACATTAAAATGTGGACATACAATGTTCAGTGACAACATTAAGATTCGAGCTGATTTACAAAGTTGTCAGTACCTTCCAGCAACCAGAATTAATGTTAAATTATCAGATCCACTTGCCCATTTAATTGATTCAGTGCCTAACAAACATGAACTTCCGAAATATGACTCTCCCACCGAAGCAAATCTCGATTTATTGAAGAAAGTTAAAACGGAATTTATTTACTCGAACAGAAAATTATCAACAGAGTCACTAGATGCCATAGCAAAGCCAATTACCACTGAAATGAAGACATTCCAGCCAGCACTAATTGATAAACTTGAATCTTACGTACCGATCAAACTTTCCCTTTCATTAACCATTATTGTTTTTATCGGAAATCTAGCGTTACATATTTTCTTCATGTTCTTATACCATAAAGTAGCCTTTGTACGAAGAATGGTACCAAATTTCATGAAGCTCAACGGAACCAATGTACCGCTAAACCCAGTAGTTTCCGTGCCCAAACATCTAAAAGCAGATGTAGTCACAACTCTTGCCAAACAACTCAAGCAACCTCCAACAGTCATATCTCCAGAAGAACTTGGAACACTCAAGCGACGAAGACGAAATTCCATGCCAACAACTTCGGCTCTCTCATTGAACACCCTGGAACGGTTCAATACAGAAGACGAACTGGAGAATACAGCTCAAACCCCAGAGGAAAGTATGCTTTGAGTTCTTGATAGTCTTATATAAGTTTGACAAGTATTATTCCTCTCACACATTAAGTATCTCTTCATTCATTAAGCTTAACTAATCAGTGCTTCATAAGTTCAAACTAGTACCTGAATTCACAACCTAAACCAGTGCATTAAACCATCCCTCCAGTTTGACCATATGTGTCTCCTCCTCAAAAGTTTAGAGCCATTATTCACAGAAATAACCATGATTATTCCCAGTGCTAATTCCCGCTGTTCTTTTAACCGTCACTTTATCTTATGTCTTCACTCTTTCTTCTGAATGAGCGCATTTTATCTCCCCTAAATGTTTCTTTAAAGCCTTTAACCTTGTCTCAACCTTCTTCATTTTAACTTTATCTTAACTTAACCTTTATTTCTCTTAACTTCTTTAACTCTTTTTAACCTTAAATGCTTTCGTTCAAAACTCTTTTCTAAGAAAACATAAATTGGGTGGCTCCAACAAAAATATGTTTATATCCTTATACTCGTGCAGATTATACGTTTTATAGAAAAATTGTAAAAACCCAGTTCCTTCAAAATTTTCATGGAAAATTTTCCTAAAGTCGGGTAGTGTCACGCCCCTATTTCGTCCCTCATAGTTACGTGATGATATTCCTTAAAATATCCATAAATAAGTGATATTAATTAATTAATATTCATTTAGTTTCAAGGCCATTTATAGCTAACAATTCCATCTAGGCCTGTAACCTCTAATTTGTTTATGTATACGAAAAACAACCGCAGAAGTGACAGTTTAATAGCAAACATATCAAGTGCCTAAAGGCCTCAATATTTACTTTTTTGAGTTTCTTGATGATAAATTCACATAATCAGTAAATAACTTAATGAGAGATTATGTACTTGGCGAAGTAATTATTCTGATAAAGTAGGTGCTAATACGGAACTTGTATATGTACTTAACAAACATCAAGAGACGTACAAAAGCCGGAAACAGCCCTACTTGAAAATCAGTAAATATTTGCGAAGGACCAATACAACTGAAGGCACAAAACCTGCGGAACCCACTATCCCCAGAACACCAGCGAACCGACCCAGAAATCAGTTGATAAAAACTAAAACTTTCTTTCAATTATTGTGACATCTTTCTTAATTCTAACAGAGGAAATAATAAAAGATTGAACTGGCAATTCTTTTAAAATTCTTTCCAAGTCTGAGACTACTCGTCAGAAATAATGTTGAGATCACAGATACTCCTAAACCAAGGCAACTAGTGGATATATCGTACATCCGAACCGCTCAGTAAAAGGCTTTTCCTAGCTAACTTTATTTAAATATATCTGCTAAAAATCGCACTGTGAAACATCTAAATAAGAGTAAATGGCAATAATTACTCTAGATTATCTCCATAATTTGTATCAATAACAACCCACAAAAATACTCTAAAAATCAATGCGTAACACCTTTTATTTGTTTAAAAAGGCTACCTTAAAGTTGTAGCTTCCAGAAGGATGATAACTGAATGCACACATATGTACATGAAGGCCAGAAAGAACTGGAAGAGGAATTTGAAAAGAGCTCTCAGAGCTGATATGGACACCATTGCATGATCCTTTTGAGCTATACGCGTAGCTGTCCAAAACACAGTGTCCATCAGGTCTTGTCCTAGAGTAGAGAACAGTCTGTCTGCAACGTCCAGCATATTGAATATTATGTACACTTTCAAGACATTCTGGCCACGCACCTGAGAAAACAGAATTGTTCAAGAATGTAGACTCGTTTTCTCGGATAGGTGAACAACTCAAACTCTAACGTCATCAATACATAATTGATTAATTTTTTTCCAAACTAATGCCAACCAACATAACTCTTAACGTAAAGCTATGTTCCATTTGTTACTTAACTGATTACAACGGTTTTTAGCTTGCAATTAAAAAGGATATCCGTACAAGATATCTTCAGTCTTCAAAGCGACTTCATAACTTAGCAGAAAGAACCCAGAAATTTATACATCTAAAAACTAGGCGTAAAGCTTGTTGAAACAAAAATCTAGCAATACGAGTGCTATGAAAAAACATTTATGATACGACATAAAATTGTTTCAATTTCAGACAAAACATGAGTTATCCATCCATCATAGAATACGCTTAAGATTGAAATTTGTTCATTCTTTTTGGTGAAAATTTCCCATGCTCGGCAAGTAGTTATCGCAAAATTACAAAAAACATTTAAAATATCAGTTGACAAAAATATTAATAATTTATAATTTTCATATATTCGTAATATTCATAAATATTATGAAAATATTCATAATATCACTTCAAATAAAATTCACAGGACGAAATTTTTTTTAATCACGAAAATGTGTTTTAAAATATTTTACCACTTTACCTGATGGTACAGAAACGACAAGTCTATCCACTGAAGGCTGCAACAACAGAACACAGTCAATAGCACTCTCACAATATCACAAATCTGAGCGGGCTCTAACATCCGTTTCCTCCTCCCGTCACTTGTCTTTCTCTGGCGTCCAAAAAACGACAATAAAACCGACTTGATTATCAGAAACAGTCGAATAGGGAGCATAGCTAGCACAAATATGAACGAATCCAACGCGAGCATAAATCCATACAGGAAGAATTTTTCCAAATGAAAGGGAATTCTGATCAACGTGTAAACTTTCTCAATTTTCTCTTCATATTTTTCGTGTTCGTTATTCAATTCGTACGTGTTCTTGATTTCCATTTCAAAGTATTTTGTATATGACATCTTGGACAAGTTTGAGACTAAGTCATATTGGAAATTGGCACTTTTGACATTCTCGCTGTTGTAATTTGCTTTCAGCTCGCGAGTTGTAGAAAATGCAGCCATTTTGTGAAACAAAGACAACCTGAAAATGTGTCAAAGAACGAGCATAGCAAACATATTTTAACAGTTTTGACCATTAAGAAATTCAATAGGTTCGAGAAAAGCTGATTCAGTATTCAATAGGGGTTCCAAATTCAGAAATTACGGCAATGCCTCAGTCTGCTAAGACAGGTATTTTCCATTTCGTCATTCTCAATTATTAATTCCATTCCAGAAAAATCGATTCTATCAACTTTCGGCTAAAGCATCGATCATGAAAAAGATTCTTATCTTTTTCGTCTCCATTGAAGTTTTCAACACAAAATTCATTCAGTTTTTAAGTTACTCGGAGGTTTTGAAAGAATCTAGCTACATAATAGCCCTTTCCGGTCAAAATTATCAATAATGATTATGGAAAAATATCTTACCTATGGTCAACAATTTTGCAAATACTGCAAAAACAAAAAAGCTACCTCTACAAAAAAAAAAGACTTTATTGCAGCTCAATTAGCAAAACCTCCTGGCCCGTTCAAAAGGCAACGCATTAAAAACTCTAACAGCAACTGAACTGCAATTTAGTACAAAGAATTGGCACTAGCTTATCAGTGCTTATAAATGTGCACCCATAGTAAACAACACGATCCCTATAACTCATCTCCGAAAAATAAAAAAACAAACATAACCGACTAAACGTCGGAAGCATTGCTCTCGAAAGACTAGTGGGAGCTCTAATCAATTGCAGCCTGCTTCAGTCGGGAGGGGGAGGAGGAGGGGTACCCTAATTGGGAATAAAAAGTTCAATAGTGGGCTTCAAATACCCACAGAGGTTAACATATACCACTATTAAGATTTAAAGTAAAAAATGGCACCAGTTTCGGCGCACTTTTCATTTGACTTTTAGTATTAAATTGCCGCCAATTGTATTCAGCTGCTTGAAATTCTGATTGAGAGTGAACTTTAGATCACGCGAAACGCAAAAAGTCAACGGCGTAAAAGTCACTCGAAAAGTCAAAAATGTCAAGCGAAAATTTTGCATAAAAAAGACACACGTTTACAATAATTGCTATGAACTTCGTTCAAGAGCAATTAAACAACCTTCAAACAAGTGGAACTACCAGCAGGTTTTCAGTTCAAACATTCCAAGGAATAATTCAGGGAATAAAACATAATAAGCATAGATAACTATGCAAATCTACAGTCCCAAAAAGATTTTGAAAAAAAAAAAACTAAGAAGAGAACTTTCAGTTTTTTAATTAAAATTGCTGATGTCAAATTTTGAGGTCGAAGAAAGTTTCTTACTTATGTATGGTTTATATTAGCTGCCCTTGAAACCCCTTCAGTTAAATATACACAGTCAACCTATCTCCTTTAAGCAAGCAAAAGTCTAGTGAGGACAGTCGTTTTTGATAGAGATAGATCACGTGTTACCAATAACTTAATCACGCGAATGAACAAAAAACTTGCTCCGATTGAAAAAGGTTTAGTCGGTGGCGAGGTCGATGGCCGAGTCTAAATCATTCGGTGGCGAGGTCGATGGGGTTGTATGTCGATAAATTCACTAAGCAGCTTCAAATGATGTTCATATAGACCACTACTATAATTCAAATTTTTTAAAGTAAAACCAAATGTTGCGTACTTTTCATTTTTTTACACAAAACTGGGAAAATAAACAACGTAAGAGTTAGTCGAAAACTCAGATACGTTCAAATAGTCAAATCATTCATTCACTCACTCATTTTCTTTCACCCACTTTCTCTCACACACACAAGCGCCCGCCCGCACGCGTACACAGACACACAATGTAAAGGCTGATTAAAAGTTTTAGTTTAGTAACAAAATAACAAAAATTATGGCATTTCTGCATACATGAACCACACCCGGAAAGTTGCCGGAAATAGCCGCCATTGATTCCGATACACACCGATTGGGATTGAAGGGACAGAAAAACAAAGATAAAAATTGATTGTTATACGAAAACATATTAACAGTGCCAAAAATTTTGATTGGATTTCGTAGTTATGCATACTCCTGTTTCTTTATGAGAGGATTCAGGGGCTATTATCAACGCATTAGAGATGATAATTAATACTTATAGGAACAAAGTTCAAGTTCCGGACATCTAAAATGGGGCTTTATGGGTTTATCTTGTTTCTATTTTGATTTCAGCTTTCAATACCAATTCTGTTAAATTGCTTTGCTGAGCAACTGCTGTTTAAAAGCACCAGAAAGAGCGAAAAATGGAATTAACCCAGAGAAGACAAAAAGATTTCATGCAAAATGTTGAACCAGCTGAACTAACGTAAAGCTAAAAAAATTTAGTACGACAAAGTAAAAAAAACATAGGCGGAAGACTCCATATTGACTCAAAGTAAAAAGTCTTACGCTAGCCAACCACTAACTGGTACAACAAACTTTATTATACTATTCAAATTGAAATAACATCAGTAAACAAATCAACAGAGAAAAAAATCATTAAAAAATTTTCTTACAAATCCAGAAGCATTGTGTACGTTAGTATCTGGTTTAAATTAACTTAGCTCAACAATTAACTATCAAACGATAGGATAAATTTAACCAACGAAACATCTCGAAAAAGGGGAAAAATAGAGCAGAAGGAAATAGTTAAAGAACAAAACCTAAAAAATCTGTTGAATTCGCGGATATTAAAAAAATTCAATTAACTTTGAATTGTTGTCTAAGATGAAAATAGAATACATAAACAGTTCTATATTTACAGCAGGTATTATAATCATTTGTACATTTTATACAACTTTATCTAAAATAACAGATAGAATACAAGTCAACTATACAAATTATAAACGTTTCATCTACGATGAAGATTTCAGTTCACAGTATGATTATCAATCTTCTTGGCTATTACTAACAACGCAATTCGTCGAGACGAGTTTCTCTGTGTAAGATAGAACCAATTTAGAATCCCTTTCCTATCCCACCTGCACCTGGTTGGACAATTTTAGCTTTTCCCTGTTTGTAACCCTGCGATCCAGACCCCGCTGACATTCCTGCAGATGCTGACTGTTTAGCACTGGCTGACAATGCCTGAACAAAACAGGTGATCAAGATAATGATGAAGCGGTGCTTTCATTATTATTGCTCTAAACCTAATACCTTCGGAGAAAACAGCGGGTTCCTAGCCCTTACTTCAAGCACCGGTTTTCCGATTCTTTCAATCCATTCGAAATAAAACATCAAAGGGGTTCCAACCAACGGGATCCAATAAACCATCCAAATATTTGCTCATCCAATCAACGGAGGAATGAAATTCATCAAAGCAGATTTTTCGATCCGACGAAAATCCACTTAATCTCTTTTGCTTAGGATTTAAAGCCTCTATCGCTTCTACCGAAAGGGACATGAAGTAAAACAGTGATTACGAATATGCAGCTTTCAACAGGAACGGTAACTCTGTCTGCAGTAAAAAAAATCATCTGTTGACAATTTAAGCCTCCTGGCTAAAAACTAATGCAATTCGGATTCCAATATAGCGAGCTAAAAGATGGCATGCAAATCTCCCTTATCCTGAGTCCATGAGAGGTAGGGGAATCATCCTTCAATATCCAGCGTATGTTTTGAGGCGTTGCCTGCAAGTCCTCGGGTTAAATAGAAAACATACCCGGCAGATTGCCGGAAAATAGCCGCCGTTGATTCCAATAAGCATGATTGGGATTGAACGAATAGAATATATTGAAAAAAAAAAAGATTTTTGGACAAAATATTTTTTAAGTCCGATTTATTTTGATGGCATTTCGTAGTTGAACATACTTCTGTTTCTTAGAGAGAGGCTACAGGGGCTACTATCAACACCAATAAGCATTAGAGGTGGTAACTAAGACTTATAGGAACGACGTTCAAATAGCGGGCATCTAAAATTGGGCTTTATGGGTTTATCCCGTTTCTATTTCTGACTTCAATTTTTTATACCGACTCTGTTCATTTTGAATTGCTTTGCTTAGCAACTGATGTTCAAATTCACTTTTAGCAGAATGAGAGAAGAGAGAAACTAGCCTAGAGAAGTCAAAAATATTTCACGCAAAATGTCGAAAAAGCGGCAAAATGGTAAAGCGAAAAAAAGTTTGACGAAGTAAAAAAACATAGCAGGACAAGTCCTGACGTACAATTCAAAGAATTTTCATTGACTAAACAGAAAAACTAGACCCAGAATGGACTATGAGTGAATTGAGAAAACCATTTTTAAAAAAATCAGAACAAAAAAATAAGAAATAAACAGAAAATCAATGTCAAAATGCCGCATGTGAACAAAAAACCACTACCGAGAAACCGAATTTTTGTTCAAACACCGTTTTCTCACTCTACTTTAAAATTAGAGCGAAAAAAAATTCACGCCGCAAAACCACTCGCTTTTTCGCTCCATTTCCTGTTTCGGCGTGACCAAAATCACTACTCCAATTTGACTTCAAAAATCATGAAAATGTGTGAACAGATCTTAAAAAAAGACAGCGCCCCAATACAATTCAAATTCTTTGAATTGTAAAAAAATACGAGCGCAATAATAGCCGGCTGAGAAGATGAGGGCGGCTATTAAAAAGAACAAAATTATTGTTACAGGTGCGTATCTTTGTTCTACGCGTTGTTTTTATATGATTCTTGTGGATTTGAGGAATATGAATCAAAGCTTACAGGTTGTCAATTATTTACTTTTAGAAGAATTATCATGTTGATAACCGAGGTCCATCTCCAATTAATGAAATATTACCTGTCTGAAGAGCCAGTCTAGCCGTGCGAAGTGTCCTCCTGGGGGTGGCAAGAGGTCCTTCTTGTCTGCATTGGAACTCACTCTCATCTTTGCCAACTGGTACGTCATCTCAGTGAAACGACGCAGGTCCTCGTTCCTCTGGACATCCTAAAACACACATTTTTCAGGTTACGACAATATATTTTTGTCAGCTTCAGAGAAAAAAAGAGAGAAATACATTGAGGTACTAAAGTTTGGATAAAAAAGCAAAAAAATCCACAGCAACAAGAGATATAGGATGCAAAAATTAACCCACTCAATTTTTAATTTAATACATTTAATCAATCCAAAACATAGCCTGCAGATTGCCGGAAAATAGCGGCCGTTGACGCGCTTGATGAACATCGGGATTGATACAGAAAAAGAAAAGGAGATAAAATGAGCAATTTTTTTCCTGTTTTTCTATTCATTGTCAAAAGTGTTTTAATTTGGCAAGCAGTTTCAGTTGGATTCTAAAACTACAATTATTTCAGCTTCTAAACAGTAAGCTAATAAACTTAATACCAATGTCTGCTAGCAAACACTCTAATGAACTTTGATAACCTCATTCTCTGACTTAATGACCGGGCTTTATCGGTTCATACCGTCTCTTTTGATTTGACTTTGACAATATTCACCACATTGCGTAATTGAACGCCTGAAAACATTTGAAATCTATTCAGTTGAAACAGTGAGTGAAGTTAGTCAGTAGTCAAACCTGAAAAATCGTGACTTATGTAAAACGAAAAACGCGATCAAAAGATAAAGCGAATTAAAAGAAATGAGAGTGCCTAAATAATAGCCGTTCAGAGGCTGAGCGCGGCTATTAATGATCGAATATTAATTTATTAAAGATTATTTCAGCTTAGGAAACGACATGCAACAAGGTCCTGAAACTTAATTTGCAGCGTGCCCTGTAGGAGACATGGCACAGTAGATAAACTTCATTATCACAACATTTTTGCTATTATTGTTGCTTTTTTTGTAAAAAAAAAACAACTTTTGAACTGCTCAAAGTTATTGCTACACCAAAGCCTGGAGAAACGCATTTAAAATACGTCAAATTAAACGTTGCTTAAAGTAGAAAGGGCAGTGTAATTAATGCTTAAAGTAATTAATGCTGTGCTTGCCAAGTGATCCTATGAAGGAGAAGGAATCTTTAGAAACAGAAAAATGTGAATTTTGACAGCAAACTGAATACCCGATAAATTTTACTAGTAAGATAAAGACCAAAATGTTTATGTTTATAAAGTTATTCTTAAAATTTAAATGTTCAACCAAACTTTTTGTTATGGCTATAAAAATTGAATTTTCATTTTGTAAATAAATTTTAATTTTGTAAATGTATAAAAATTAAACAATCTATGATGGATCAAGAAGTACTCGATGAAAACATAAACCAACCAACGTCAGAAAGATTGATCTCACATGACAGGATGGGTGCAAAAACATCAGTCGAAGGTAGGGTTCAAAAACCGACCTCCTGAGTCTAATTTCTTCACCTCAACAGTGACATTAACCACTCGGCTATAAGGGCCTTGTCATCGTATCTCTACGGGTACGTTAGATAGGTTGGATGGACTTATATGGGACAAAAAAAATCTCAAAATGAGTACATTGAATATTAAAATCAATTCTTAAAAATAGCCAGCAGATTGCCGGAAAACAGCCGCCGTTGACGTACTTATTGCACATAGGAAAGAAAAAAAGACAAAATGACCAATTTTTTTTGTTTTTTTTAGTGTCAAAAAGTGGTCTAATTTGGCGTGCCGTTTCAGTTAGCTTCTAAACCTATACTTAATTCAGCTTCTAAACTGAAAGCTATACATGCTTAAAACCAATGTCAGCTAGCAGACACTAAGGAACGTTGATAACCTAGTTCTCAATGACTTAATGACCGGGCTTTATCCATTTATCCCGTCTCTTGATTTTGCTCTTGACATTGACTGTATTCACTATTTTGCGTAATTCAATGCATGAAAGAATTTAAAATCCATTCAGTTGAAACAGTGAGTCAAGTGAGTCAGAAGTGAAACGTGAAAATCGTGACTTATGTCAAACGAAAAACGTGATCAAAAGGAAAAGCGAATTAAAAAACATAGCACAACAAGTCCTGACGTACAATTCAAAGAATTTTCATTGACTTAACAAACAACTAGAACGGACAATGAGTGAATTGGGAAAACCATTTCTAAAAAAAAATCAGCTAAAAAAAACAAAAAAAAAACAGAAAATCAATGACAAAATGCTGCTAGGGAGAACAAAAATCCACTAGTGAGAAAGCGAACTTTTGTTCAAACACCGTTTTCTCACTCTTCTTAAAATTTAGAGCGAAAAAATTTCACTCCGCAAAACCACTCGCTTTTTCGCTCCATTTCCGGTTTCGTCGTGACCAAAATCACCACTCTAATTTGACTTCAAAAATCATGAAAATGTGTGAACAGATCTTTAAAAAAAAAGAGATCGCTTCAATACAATTCAAATTCTTTGAATTGTAAAAAGAGAGCGCCTAAATAATAGCCGTTGAGAGGCTGACGGCGGCTATTATTACAATATAATACAAACTAGGCTACTTTTAAAGTCCATTGTTCAGAAAGAGGTCAACGTTCAACTTGAGAGGTCAAGTCAATGTTCTAAACAGAAGTCAATGTTCAAAAACAAAAGTCAAACTTCAAAACATGACTTCAGCTTTAAAAAAGCCTTTAGAATACCAGTACTCCTCTTCGGGTCGTAAAAACCTGTAGAATAGCATTACTCGTCTTCGAGTCGCAAAAAGACACGCGTTTACAATAATTTCTTCTCATTTGAGAGCAATTAAATATCTAGCGCTGAGACTTTTCAACTCAAATGATTCTCGTTCAGGTCCTAATAAAAAATACACATCATATATGAAGATGAGTATTGTGCGGGCACAAAGGTGCTAATAGAAACTAAGTCGAATAAAGATCAAGCGAATAAACTTCAATTTACAAGCTGATTCAAGAATGTTTCATGTTGAGTAACACATTTTATATTCACTGCCATCAAGGTTAATAGAAAAAGTGAGCTTCAAATTTTGTTTAAGATCAAACTATGCTAAAAAATTGAACCAATAGCCAGGTTTGAAGAATATTATGACAAGTTGTAACCTGATTCCATCTATGCGATCTGTTCTGATCCCATTTCCGAGATCCCCCAGCAGAACACGCTCCTTGTGCTACCACGGATGTTGCACCTCCACTTCTGTTCTTGCTGACGTCACGTCTTTTCTAAACAACTTTCTTTTTAAGAATCTGATTTTCCATTGCAGTTGATTTTTTCATTTTGATCTGAATTCTTATTTCTCGATGCCATGCTAATGCGTAAGTTACTAAAGAAAATACCAAAGAAACAAATTTCCATAGGTCGATTTGTTCTGTAAACAGATTCTCGCGTTGACACTGCTTGAAAACTGAGAAGACAGCTAGCTATCTTTCTGGAGCCGCATATTAACCTATGGACATAAACATTCGATTATGTTAAAACCATCCATGTTCATTAAGAAGAAACGTTTGCAACTTAGTTTAGAAATCAATTGACAAACAGGTTTTGTGAATCAGAAAAACTTCATTTAAGGAGCTCCGAGACCAAAGAGCTCTGAAGTCCATATAGAAGTCGTGACCTGAAAGTTCAGATATTTTAATGGGCTCCATTTGAGCTGAAAATTAGAACAAGTCTGCAAATTTTGGGGGGTACTATGTTACGTCTCAACTATGACAGTGAGAACGAACCAGTGAGCCAGTACTCATTAAACCATCCGGTGAAGAATTCGATCACTGTCATCTAAAAATTTCTCTTGTTTTTTTTTTATCCTCAGCGCTTCAGCTCTTAAGCCAAATATACGTTTCGAGTTTCTTGTCAAGCATATGCACAATTTATATTTGGTTGTTCTCTTTAACATTCTGATAGCGAATAATAGAAACATAAACGGCACATTGCCAAAAAATGGCCACGTTTGACACCCTTGATTTTACATAATAAAACAGAAGAGCTTTTACTCGTGTGAGCAGTTGTTGAATGAATTCCAAAAACTATTCAATTGCAACACTGAGCGAACTAACTCAGAAGTCAAACATGAAAAATGACAAGTGAAAACATACCCGGCAGATTGCCGGAAAATAGCCGCCGTTGATTCCAATAAGCGTGATTGGGATTGAAATAGATATCGAAAAGATTTTTGTAAAAACATTTTTTAAGTCCGATTTATTTTGATGGCATTTTGTAGTTGAACATACTTGTTTCTTTGTCATCTAAAAATTTCTCTTGTTTTTTTTTATCCTCAGCGCTTCAGCTCTTAAGCCAAATATACGTTTCGAGTTTCTTGTCAAGCATATGCACAATTTATATTTGGTTGTTCTCTTTAACATTCTGATAGCGAAAAATAGAAACATAAACGGCACATTGCCAAAAAATGGCCACGTTTGACACCCTTGATTTTACATAATAAAACAGAAGAGCTTTTACTCGTGTGAGCAGTTGTTGAATGAATTCCAAAAACTATTCAATTGCAACACTGAGCGAACTAACTCAGAAGTCAAACATGAAAAATGACAAGTGAAAACATACCCGGCAGATTGCCGGAAAATAGCCGCCGTTGATTCCAATAAGCGTGATTGGGATTGAAATAGATATCGAAAAGATTTTTGTAAAAACATTTTTTAAGTCCGATTTATTTTGATGGCATTTTGTAGTTGAACATACTTGTTTCTTTGAGAGAAGCTACAGGGGCTACTATCCATACCAATAAGAATTGTATGGATCATCTTTGAATTGTAAAAAGAGAGCGCCTAAATAATAGCCGTTGAGAGGCTGACGGCGGCTATTATTACAATATAATACAAACTAGGCTACTTTTAAAGTCCATTGTTCAGAAAGAGGTCAACGTTCAACTTGAGAGGTCAAGTCAATGTTCTAAACAGAAGTCAATGTTCAAAAACAAAAGTCAAATTTCAAAACATGACTTCAGCTTTAAAAAAGCCTTTAGAATACCAGTACTCCTCTTCGGGTCGTAAAAACCTGTAGAATAGCATTACTCGTCTTCGAGTCGCAAAAAGACACGCGTTTACAATAATTTCTTCTCATTTGAGAGCAATTAAATATCTAGCGCTGAGACTTTTCAACTCAAATGATTCTCGTTCAGGTCCTAATAAAAAATACACATCATATATGAAGATGAGTATTGTGCGGGCACAAAGGTGCTAATAGAAACTAAGTCGAATAAAGATCAAGCGAATAAACTTCAATTTACAAGCTGATTCAAGAATGTTTCATGTTGAGTAACACATTTTATATTCACTGCCATCAAGGTTAATAGAAAAAGTGAGCTTCAAATTTTGTTTAAGATCAAACTATGCTAAAAAATTGAACCAATAGCCAGGTTTGAAGAATATTATGACAAGTTGTAACCTGATTCCATCTATGCGATCTGTTCTGATCCCATTTCCGAGATCCCCCAGCAGAACACGCTCCTTGTGCTACCACGGATGTTGCACCTCCACTTCTGTTCTTGCTGACGTCACGTCTTTTCTAAACAACTTTCTTTTTAAGAATCTGATTTTCCATTGCAGTTGATTTTTTCATTTTGATCTGAATTCTTATTTCTCGATGCCATGCTAATGCGTAAGTTACTAAAGAAAATACCAAAGAAACAAATTTCCATAGGTCGATTTGTTCTGTAAACAGATTCTCGCGTTGAAACTGCTTGAAAACTGAGAAGACAGCTAGCTATCTTTCTGGAGCCGCATATTAACCTATGGACATAAACATTCGATTATGTTAAAACCATCCATGTTCATTAAGAAGAAAGGTTTGCAACTTAGTTTAGAAATCAATTGACAAACAGGTTTTGTGAATCAGAAAAACTTCATTTAAGGAGCTCCGAGACCAAAGAGCTCTGAAGTCCTGATTTTGACTATCTCTATGTTACTTGCGATACAAAGCGAACAACGGAAATTTTCAGATCGTCGGCAGTAGTAAGAACTGAGGAAGTCTGCCGTCTACTTTTTGACTCACTTCAGACACCAGCCCCATATGGTCTTCGTTTTGAGCCGCTGTGCAGCCAATAGCGAAAAGTTCAAAATTAATTTTAAAAAATCCCATTTCAAACTACAGTTAGTCAGCAAACGTTTACGATGTCTTCGGTCAAACGTTTTCCGAAAATGCTAAACAGAAGAATAAGGTGATTGACCTTATAAAATGCTAGAAACTAAAGATGGGGGTTGATTAATTTATTTTGGGGCTAACCTTGCTCAGTGATCTCTTCTGCCCCGCAGCTCCACTTCTTCCTTGATTTCCATCATCATCACCAGCGTTGTTCGCAAATCTGAACAAGCCAATCAATTTAATGATGGATTCAACCAATTAAAATTATCTCGATTGGTCAGACTTAAATAGTCCGAAAATCATTGAAATAAAAACATTCAAAAAAACTTTCAATTTCGAAAATGTAAAAGTGATTGCAGTCCATTTTTTTCAAAAGACAAAAATTTTCACTCAATTTCCTACAAGCAATTAGGTTGGTAGCATCAAACATATTTTCAATTTTTCCGCTTTCAAATTGCACCTCCAATTTGGCCGTAACTTAAGGCATTTAGTCATCAGACCTTTAGAGGCACGAATCGCAAGCCATGAAGACTCGAGCTTCGGTGTTCAAGGCCATCTGAGGCCCTAGCACTTTGAGGGAGTTGAGACCCGTGAGCCTCAAGTTTCCTTAAAACCACATTTTGAGACACAGCAGAGCATGTGTTATCTAGACCAAACATGTAGTGTAGCCACTCTTTATCATTTTAGTTCTGCGATCACAGTTTCAACACTACTCTGTGATGTTATTTCTGTGCCCATCACTACATCTATCTTGTCTGGAGCTTAGACAGTATTTCCGGTATTAACATTGTTGTCACTTACCGTGAAGCTCTTCCTTTGTTAGAACTGCCTGCTGCTGTTGTGGTGGTTCCTGTAGTTGCAGAGTTTGTAGTAGCAGTGGTAGTTGTGACCGTATCATCATCACTCGCTCCACTTAAACTCATGTCATCATTGTCAGTGTCTGAGTCCGTAGAAGGCATCATGTCCATATAGAAGTCGTGACCTGAAAGTTCAGATATTTTAATGGGCTCCATTTGAGCTGAAAATTAGAACAAGTCTGCAAATTTTGGGGGGTACTATGTTACGTCTCAACTATGACAGTGAGAACGAACCAGTGAGCCAGTACTCATTAAACCATCCGGTGAAGAATTCGATCACTGTCATCTAAAAATTTCTCTTGTTTTTTTTTTATCCTCAGCGCTTCAGCTCTTAAGCCAAATATACGTTTCGAGTTTCTTGTCAAGCATATGCACAATTTATATTTGGTTGTTCTCTTTAACATTCTGATAGCGAAAAATAGAAACATAAACGGCACATTGCCAAAAAATGGCCACGTTTGACACCCTTGATTTTACATAATAAAACAGAAGAGCTTTTACTCGTGTGAGCAGTTGTTGAATGAATTCCAAAAACTATTCAATTGCAACACTGAGCGAACTAACTCAGAAGTCAAACATGAAAAATGACAAGTGAAAACATACCCGGCAGATTGCCGGAAAATAGCCGCCGTTGATTCCAATAAGCGTGATTGGGATTGAAATAGATATCGAAAAGATTTTTGTAAAAACATTTTTTAAGTCCGATTTATTTTGATGGCATTTTGTAGTTGAACATACTTGTTTCTTTGAGAGAAGCTACAGGGGCTACTATCCATACCAATAAGCATAAGAGATGGTAACTAAGACTTATAGGAACGACGTTCAAATAGCGGGCATCTAAAATTGGGCTTTCTATTTCTGACTTTTTTTTTAATTCTGACTCTGTTCATTTTGAATTGCTTTGCTGAGCAACTGATGTTCAAATTCACTATTAGAAGAATGAGAGAAGAGAGAAACTAGCCTAGAGAAGTAAAAAAAAAGACTTCACGCAAAATGCTAAAAAAGCGGCAAAATGGTAAAGCGAAAAAAAGTTCGACGAAGTAAAAAAAAATTAGGAGTGCTATAATAACCGACTGAGAAGATGAGGGCGGCTATTAAAAAGAAAATATTGCGGTCAGATTGCCGGAAAATAGCCGCCGTTGATGCACTTGGTGCACATTGGGATTGAAACAGAAAAAGAAAGGAGAGGAGATAACTTGACCGAATTTGTTTCCATTTTTGTGTCAAAAACTTTTCTAATTCGGCGTGCAATTTCAGTTGGATGATAAAACTATACTTAATTCAGCTTCTAAACTGAAAGCTAATAAGCTTAATATCAATGTCAGCTAGCAAAAACTCTAATGAACTTTGATAACAATTCTCAATGACTTAATGACCTGGCTTTATCGGTTAATCTCGTCTCTTTTGATTTTGCTCTTTTGATTTTGACTTTATTCATTATCTTGCGTAAATCATTGATTGAATGGCTTTAAATTCAGTTGAAACAATGAGTGAGGTAAGTCAGAAGTCAAACGTGAAAGTCGTGACTAATGTAAAACGAAAAACGTGATCAAAAGGTAAAGCGAATTAAAAAAAGGGGAGCGGCTATATAGTAGCCGTTTGAGACTGACGTCGGCTATTAAATAGTGAACAAATCACAACTAAGATACCGGAAATTACTCTTAGTCTCGTGCAAATTGGTCTCTAGAGCCCATAAGGGTCCAAACCAAAACAAAAAAAAATAGCAGAAACATTATTATAATGCCCAAATTAAAACGGACGTAAAACATACGGCTCCACTTTAATCCTAGACGGCACATTAATAAAGAATTGAGTTGCAGAAAGTAATATTTAGTAATTAACTTATGTAAAAAAATTTCCTAAGTCATTTAAAGAGGCTTCATTGGGAAATGAGCGCCAAAAAGCCGTTATTGAGAACAAGAAGTCATTCAGAAAATTTGAACTTCAGCTTTGTTGTGTGAACAAATGTAACAGCACAAAAAAACGCCAGACGACTAAACAGCAAAACAGCAGGCAAGTCTTAAAAAACAATACAAAGAATTCAATGAAGAATTAAACACTGCACCTCCTGAAGAACAAACCAAATTATCATTGCAAATCAAACAGACAGACATTTTTTTTACAAATTTAGAGGAAAAGAGAAAAACATAATAGCATTCAAAATATTTACGCTTTCAGGATAAGCGAGTTAAATACCACGGTTTCTAATCAAAATTTCAGAAGGCAAATCTAGTATCTACGAAAAAATTTAGCAGGCATATATCGGCAAAAGGAGGTAAAAAAAAAACAAAAGAAACGAGAACTAAGCATTAAAATACTCAAGACAAGATACCTTCTTGATATCAATGTCTTCAAAACCAAAATTATTATTGAAATATTTAGGCGTAACGACAACATCCAGCCCAAAAACAATATTACTGACGAGTTAAACTAAAATTGAATGCAAAAAATCCAAATTTTTTCAAAATTAGCGTGATTTTTCTTAAATAACTAGGAGGTTCGAAAAAGCTATCTGAACGCATTTTATGTTGAAACTTCAACAATTGATAATCTCATTGAAAACTTATTTGTGACAACTGGCTCAAGAGCGATTGTTTCAATGAATTTTTTTGCAAAACTATTTTGGACACACCAACAAAAAAATGAAGAGCCAAATATGTAAAAAAAATATGCGAGTTATGAGTAATAGACGTTCTCACAGAGCATTGCAAAATCAAAACAGATAGTATGAGGTATAAAGAGGTAGAGAAAGAGATCGATAGCAGCAGAATTATATAATGACTCGGAGAGCAAATAGATTTAAAAAATATGAAAAAAAAACCAAAAGAAATAGAACAAAATAAGGTTGAAAGCAGAGAAGGAACACAGAAAAAATCAACAGTCTGGGAGAAAGCCAAAGGGAGCGAAAAGCGAAAAAAGGATTTAACGAGACAAAAAGAAGGAAAATCGAAATTAATGAGAGAGGAAAGAACAGAACGAAAACAATGCAACAAAAACAAAAAGAACATCAGGAACCCTTCGGAAGAAAAATAGGAAACAAAAAAATTGAATCAAAAACAGACAAAAAAAGAAAAGGAGTTACCAAACCGAGGAGAGAGAGAAATATGAGGAAAAAGGAAAGTGAGGGAAATTACGCAAGAAAAAACAAAAGCGATAGAATGAAGGAAAATGGGACAGTAAAAAGAAAGCCAAAATCACGAGAAAAAAAAGTACAAGAACGGCGAGATACTGAGCATGCGCAAAACTTTGAGTGTAAAAGCAAAAAGAAACATCACAGTTAGAGAAAACACTTGAAGAGCAGAAAAAAGATCGCACAACAAAAAAGAAAGATAGAGACAGAAACTGAAGAGTGGGAGAGATACAACAGTTCAAGAAAGATGAGAAAACAGATCGTGGGTCAACCAGAAGTCAACAAACACATAACTGAGTTAAAGGGCTAACTAATGCCACCAAAAAATTTTCCTCGAAAAAATTAAAGAAGGAAAATTATAAACCTATCATATTTTGTATGCAATAAATTATTAGTAACAGCCCTTAATATGAAAAAGTCCTCTACTGAGCGCTGTCACATATGATTTTTTGGGCACCTAATTTGGGTCTTTGCATTGGCACCCTTCGGATCATTTATACTTCACACAAATTTTGTTCGCTGAATTCTTCTGTATTAAAACTTTCGTACATTGAAACTTTGACAAAACAAATTTCCATCATCCACCTTTTGATATTTGACGTTTTCGGTGAGTGAATTTTCCTTCACATATATTCAAGACACTCTTTTTCATCATCAACAATTTTTTGAAAAATAATTACGAAAAAATTTTTTAGGTCATGAACCCTCTTTGTCATTCACAACTTCGATCATTTACCTTTAGAGTATCGAAAGATTTTCGGTCACAGACCGTTTTCTGAATAAGTTTTTGGTCAGAGACCTTTTTCTGAACAACTAACCGGCCAAAGATTTTTTCGACACTATAGTTTTTGTTTACTGAAACACCGATTATTACCTTTTTTTTCAAAGAAATTTCGGCAAGAGTTTTCGCAAAGCATTTTTCGGTCGATGACACGACCTCTTAGCAAAATTTTGGGTCAATGACCTTTAGGCAACACTTTTCGGTCAATGACCTTTGTGTAACATTTTTCGGTCAATGACCTTTAAACATTAATCGGTCAATAACCTTAAAGCACACTTTTTCGGTCATTAACCCCAATTAAGCAACCGCTTAACCGTGCTCTCCGATAGTGCTGTTAAAACAAGCTGCTCAGTGATACCTCTAAAATATGCCGTCTTATGTGTTCACGCGATTAATATATAGAAGATTATGCTCATGCCTTCAAAACCTTCCGTGCTGAAATATACAAAATAACTAACTTCCAGGCCAGTAGAAATCTGTTTGCACATATAAGAGAACGAGAGAGGCAAGAACGACAAACAAGTCCAAAAACTTGGCTTAATTAGTCAAAATAACAAAATAAGTCAGAAATGACAAATTTTCAAAATTAATTTTATTTATTTTTTATTTAAGTTTCTATTAACAAAACATTCACCTTAAAATACAGGTAAGAAAAGCATTTATAGCTTGAAAAAGACATATGAACAGTTAACAATGTCATAACAGGGGACAAAAGTAGTCCAAGCTCAAGTCCTAATAACTTGATTCAACCCCGTGAGAGGGCTCGAAAATTCCATCAACAGCTTTTAAATTTTAGCCAATCATATTTTGAACAAAGTTCCCAAAACAAAGAAATTTGATAATCCAAAAAAGTATAAAGAAAAAACCCAGATATCAGATGCTTAATTAAAGTAGGTGTCTGATGGGGAGGAGGTTATGGGTTAATTGAATACGAAAAATCAAATGCTCAGAAGAAAAACTATCAGCCAAGTCGTTATTTCGAAAAATTTCATTAAAAAGACCAACACGACTAAAGCAGTGACAAACTTTGTTTGAGAGCAATTAAACAGTGTTATATGGTCGCACTTTATCGGGTGAGGGGGTATGAACTTTAATGGGTGTCAAAAATAAATCCCCACGGTAGCAGTAGATTTTACAAACCTGTAGCAATTCCAGCTTGGTTCGATCCTGTTGGCGGAGTGTGAACAGTATTGCTGTACTTGTCAAACAGGGATTCCTCTTTCGGAATCAACAGTTTCTCGTTACCAAATATGTTTACATCCTATAACACCAACACAACATGTACATCAGCAATCTGTAGCTCTAATTCACCTGATATTTAAAATCACTCCATCAGAGATGCAAAAAAAACGTTAAACGTCAAATTGCTGACGGATAAACTACATACATCTTTCGATTTGTATATTTTTCAAACGTCTACCTATTCCAACTCTATAAGCATCCAATTGAATCTTACAACGCCAATTATGGTATAATCACTGTATTCAGCTGCTTGTAGGTTCTAGAGCCACTAAGTTATTGGGCCAGGAAAAATTATTACTAGCAATTATTACTCTTCAGTAGTTTGTCGATTCAACATGCGTCATACGATGCGTTACCTTGAGCTCCTGGTGTTTTGGTTTTGGGTGCGACACGCAAACTTCAGCCCGCATTTTAAGCAAATCCTGGATCATTTTGGGCTGGCTATCTCTGGCTGTAGAGTCAATGACATGATCCTTGATGCAACAACCAGCAACTGTTGCTATGGCCGGAGTTGACAATGGGTTGAACAATGGGCTTTTCTGTCCACAGCACGCAAATATTCCTACAGAAAGACGAGTCCTCATTTATACAATAGAAGGATTGCACAGCAAAACCTCGTCAATAAAATTCCAAGTTCATTTTAATCGAGACAAGAAGAAACTGAAATAGGCTTCTTTGCCGTTTACAATTGATGATATCATTATTTCTCGGATGTGAGAATCTTTGATTCGAAATGTTTATCAATTATCAATACTAAACAATGATAATCATTCTGATAACCGACACATCAGAATTGCAGAATTCTAAAAAAGATCTTAAGGAGGTACGATTTAACGTTTTCCATCATATCCCCTTCCCTGTTTCCGTTTTATTACCATTCCCTTCCCTCTCCGTATTGTTTCATCAGCAGGCAAGAACAGCAACATGTACGTTTATGCACTGACAATGCTGTGATTAGCCTAATAACAGGTAGGACTAGCCATTAAAAATATTGTTAACACTCATAAAGGCGCAAAAATATCAATCATATCTGATCATGAGGAAAAGTTGAGTTCATTTTCAAATTCAGCGATGGGTTGAGCTCGCCGTCCAACCATAAAGTCAAAAACGAACCGCAACCAGAACCCAGATTTCCCTCGAAGTAATTACGGCTCTCAAAATTCTTCAAATTGACGAACAGTCGATGCTGTTGCAAGTAAAAAAAAAACGGGGCACTACAGAACGACACCAATTATTTAGCAATTATTAAACTACTTTAGCAACTCATAATCGACAATTTACTATTTCCAAAATAACTCAACTGCTTACACTCACCGTCGTACTCTCCTTGTTCGACGTGCATGCGAGAGGTATGAAAAAGACACTGCCCGAGATCTCTCACTTGGAAAGTAACATTGCATTTGGAACAGAAGAGACAGTTGACCAATCCCCACACACTCCAGTACACGTTTCGCCAACTCTTCAGTTCCTAGAACAAAATTGTTGCGGCTGCTCAAGAACCTCAGCGGAACCGAAATATCACAGCCTGGTTCTCGAGTTTTACACCGGCCTGGTTCTTCACTGAGTTCCAATTGACTAACAATCTCGTCGAAACAGTTAGTCGCTCGGACGTATTAAAGGACTAACTTTAATTTTGATTGAAGTTAAGAAAATTCTCAGTGATGATCTATGTTCAATTTCGTGCTGAATTTGTAAGGCTTCAGCCAGTGTTAGTAATGTTGCTAACTTCTTGTCAAGAAAGCTCAACTAACTTAAAAGTCGGAAGATCTTATCTAGCAAAAATTAGAATAAAAGACTGAAAGTTGTTCAAGAATCAAATTTTAGTCTATTCTGAGAGCCAACTGCTTTGTAACAATTTCTAATGGTTCTTAACACGACATAATTTCACTATCCAAAAACGGGTCAAAGTAGATAATAAGGTAAATAACATCTATAACATCATAACTCGTTCCTGATTGGTTAATCAAGTAAAGTGATTTAAGTCATTATTTACACTGTAAATGTAAAGCTACTGCAATAAAGGCTTTTGTTGACATAAGCACGGCTGGTTATTACGTAACACTATATAACTTGAATATATGGCATTTGACCAAAAACAAATAATTCAGAGTTCACAAAACTAACATAAGGAAATTTAGCCATAAACTAAGAAATATATGAAAATTTTACTTTTGCACCAAATAAGTGTTAAAAGCTATACTTGTACGTCTGAAGCAAGAGCGTTCGTGGGGTCCAGGGATAGCTTGGAAGTTACCTTGGATAGATTGGATTTTCACTGTCATTTTTGAGTTTTGACAAATTGTAAGTTTTTCCAGTTTCGAAAGTTAATTCTCGCTGTCTGATGTCTATTGCTTCTGTTCAATGGTGGCGCCAACAAAAACCATACATAAATGGTATGTAAGTGCAAGACGTAAGCAAAATAGTACGAAACTTTATTGAAGTCCTTTGGGATCTGTTCTGCCCACCGAAAAAATTTGATTTCTCCATCGGCTCTGTTATAATGATAACAAACAATTCTCAACTAGAATAGTAGAACCATGCTGTGCATTAAAAACCGTAACTGTTGCTATAGCTTTTTTTTGTAGAATTTATCCTCAGTTTCTTGCCGTCATGCAGATAAATTATGTCAACATCATTTTCTATCAAGAAGAATATTAGTTTCCTTTGACCACCAGAAATTCGCATCCATTATTTTAAGTTGATCAATTTTGACTGACCTTTTGATGTTATTAATGATGTTATTAATATTTATTAATGAGGTGACACGATTAAAATTGCCGTTTTTTGGTTCTATTATATTTTCTGGTCAAATTTTTTCCACTTGAATTTCTTCAGGCGCTGCGGAAAAAGCACAGTTTGTAAGTTCACGCCATTACAAGGTAATGCAGACACTAAAAATTCCACCAATGGAAGAACTTTTAAAATAAGGTGGGGTTTCATTACTTTGTCACCAGTATATTTCTGGCCGCAACCAGGTTATAACTTGTATTCGTTCTTTTTTTCTTTTGTGTCAGCATTTTAAGTTTGGTATCACACTCAACCTCGATATACGGTAGCGACGTTAGTATCATTTCAGTTTGCCGGGCAAACATAAAAAAATTGAATAATTGCTGTCTCAGTTCATGTTCAGCCGACCAAATTGCTCTCAAACCACCTGCGAGCGAGGGAACAATTGAAAAACGCACTGGTATAATTTAAATCTCGTAGTGGTACTGAGACGCCTCCACTATTCGGCAACGAATATTCAATCTTGCGCTCAAAATTTCATGGTTGCTTAAGGCGTGATCTTTAATACCCCGATTTAAAAAAAATTAAAAATACTAAAAAAAATTATTTTTTTGGAATATCAGAACAGATCGATTGGGCAGCCTTTCCGATTGGCAATAAAAAAACTGGCAACTGAGTACTTCAAAAATATTCGACGTGATTTTGTCATGTTGGCACCTCCACTATTTGCTCAAATTGCTCCCAAACCACCTGCGAGCGAGGGAACAATTGAAAAATGCATTGTAATAACTTAAATCTCGCAGTGGTACTGAGACACATCCACTATTTGGCAACGAATATTCAATCTTGTGCTCAAAATCTCATGGTTGGTTAAGGTGTGATTTTTAATCCCCCGATTTAAAAAAAATTAAAAATACTAAAAAATTATTTTTTGGAAAATCAGAACAGATCGATTGGCAGCCTTTCCGATTGGCAATAAAAAACTGGCAACTGAGTACTTCCAAAATATACGACGTGGTTTGGTCATGTTGGCATTGGTTGACAGGAACTTTGAACCCAATCAAATATGAGGAGCAAAAAACAAAAACTTTTAACATTGCATTTTTGACTATTTATTCGAGCAATTAGTCAGCGACGCCTTGCATTGGATCTTCAGGGTCAGTTTCTTGCAAACATGTTAGATTTAAGGTTTAAATGATCCCTCTTTGAAAACGGAAACGCGTAATTTTTAGTACACAATTCATTTTTTGTTGTAAATGTTATAATTGTTCTTATTGCTCTGCCAAAATGTCGAACATATCTCTACAATCAAGAGACTAAGTAGAATTAAATGTGGATGAATTCATGCTTAAAATTATTATTTGAAATTCTTATTCAGCGACAGCTATCGACAATAATAGAAAACGCAACTCTATTTTGAATTTAACTTTCAGAGGACAAAAGCAAACCGTACAAACATAGCCAGCAGATTGCCTGAATAATATTGTTAAAAATCATTGCACAGAATTAGGGGCTTTATTACACATACGAGTTCCTTTGACCCTAATTTAATTCAAATTAAACTTTAGTTTTAAAGTGCAAAAGTCATTCTATTGAGTGAGGTAAGTCACGTATGATCAAAATCTAATCACGCAAACGACCTAAAAATTTTTGCTAGAGACAATGAGAATAGACGTCACGCGCGCCAGAATATATGTTAGTGATGGGAAGAAGTCATTCAGAAAATTTTACTCTTTCAGCTTTGCTGTGTGAACAAATGTAAAACAAAAAAACGTCAGACGAGGAAACAAAAAAACAGCCAGAAAAATTCCGAAAGACTCGAAGTCATATCCTCCTGAAAACTGGTAGTTCAAATAGCTAATATCTCCTTGAAGAACGAATCAATGCAGCAAAAACAACAACCTTAAGTCAAAAAAGAAAAGTTCGCAAAAATTAACATGAAAAAATGAGGAAAATTCAACTTACTTTCCATACAGAACAAGTACTCATACTATCGAAAAACGCGTTTTTGGGCAACAATAACCAGTAACCTAAGCACAAAATATCCACCAACATTTAATGAGCTCGCAAACATCTCATTTTCGGTGAAGTGGAAAAAATGAGATAAAATGATAAAATTTCCAATTTTTTGTCAAATTTAATGAAAGAGACAACTTTGTAGCAAGTGAAAATTGTATCCTATATGGTAAATAGAGCCAAGAGGCATGATGCATTAATTTCAATATGTTCAATAAAACAAAATAATGAGCCGAAAATCGTAAAGACAAAATCAGCAAAATAGTTGAAAAACCTTCAGATTAATATCAACCAAAAGACAGAAGATAGCAATTATAATTCAAAGGAAAAAAATCGTTCGAAATCAAACTAAGAGCCCAATAATATCCATCGAAAGTAATTATCAGTCAAAATAATTAAACGGCATTTCAAGCGAATTCTCATTGTGCCGCACTGTCAAACGAAATCAATTGCAAACAAAAGTCTTAAGAAAAAGGCTAAGTTCATTTTTGAACAACTGATAAAAGCAGAGCCGATTGGAACTATAGGTCTCCAATAAAAGCTGAGTGTGGAATAAGGACAGACACAAACAAAAACACTACTTGATTTTTGAAAGTTAATAATTAAATTTAAAAAATGGAAAAACAATTACATTTCCTTATTTAGCATAAAATTATATAGCTATCCTCCTGGGTAAAGCTTAAAATGTAGAAACATAGTTCAAAGATAGGAAACAATAAAAAACTGTGCAAAAAATTGTTGAAAAATCTTCAAACTTGCACTGAAAAAAATTTGCAGAAATTCAAATGAACGCCACAAAATTATTCATTTATTAGTAAAAAGAAAATTAGGATCCTCTACAGTGCACAAAACCCTCTAGCAATTAAACCTAAAAAAACAAAATAACAGAAAAATTAGACATAAATCTGCCAGAATCGGGCAAGCATGTCTATACTCAACATAACCGACCAGCGTCGGGCGAATTTCATTCGAGCTGTTGGATTCGTAAGTAGCTAGCAACGACGGTTTAGTGAGGCTAGCTTTAGCTTAAATGAAGAGTCGTGAGGCTAGCGCAACAGGGGGCGGGGGAGGTGGTGAGGTGCACGGGGCTGATGGGGGTAACAGTGAGGGGAGGGGGCAACGGTGGGAGGGCGGTAGTTGGACCTCTAAGAACCGCCCTTCACACCAAAAGTATGTCTCCAAAACAGTTTCTGTGGATCGCATACTTGGAGACTAGTGAGCTGAAAAGCTCTAGGAGCACTTTAGACTTTCATAAACACTGTGATATCAATTTTAGAGGCTCACATATTAATACAGCTTCTATTAAAAATTATTTCTATTAAAAACTTTCTATTAAAATTATTTTCTAAAAATTAATTATATTAAAAATTTTCTAAGCAAAAAATTGGGCCAATTGGATGCAAAAACGGCTAAAATGGTTATCTACATGAGGCATGCTGTCAAAAAACACTTTTCAAAGTCGAAAAGTCATTCACTGATCGAAGCGCAAGATCAAAAACTTCCCTAGCTCAAAGCAAATTAGTTCACGGGGCACTTTTACTCTTTCGCTTTTAGGTCAAAACGCCGTCTGAACAAATAGTAGTACCGGTTTAAAAAAACCTGAAGAAAACCATTATTCATCTTCGAGTCGTTAAAAAACCAAGAGCAACGCAATATGGCTCCATTCAGCCTACAGCTATAATTAAACACGTGAAACCTACCCGAATCTGCGAGATCAGATATTCGTTCACATCCCACGCAATATCCCTTGCATGCTTGTACATTATAACTCCTCTATTGTTCACGAACATCCTACTGGCCAAACAGGGTATTGCACTTTGAATCGGGTGAATCAACAGCTTCTGACAGTATTGACATTTATACATAGTCGAAGCACTGTACTGCGAATCGACGTAATCGCTTCTGGCGTCGAAAAGTTGTTCAATCTTCTTGGCGAATAACTTACTTTTGATTTTGTCCTTTTTATCCTTCAGAGCTTCTAGTTGATTATGGTTAAATTTATTACACAACGTCGTCAATAGCCTGTCTTGTATACAGTTCATGTTACAAGGAGTTGCAACGATATCTTCCAAATTCTCAGCGCAATAATCGATGCATTCTTGGACTAAAGAGTCCATTTTAAGGAAATCAGACGATATTAGAATTGAGACAGCGTTGTTGGGCTCTAACTTAGGCGTCGTCTTAGGTCCATCTCGCTTGACATATCGCATTAGCCAGTCAAATATCTGCACGTCGCAATGAACAGATATGTCCACGTCCTCACATCTAAAAGGACACAAATATCACGAAGTGTATATCAGACTATCTTTTTTCCGACTAATCAAGTTATTACGAAATGAAGCGGAATCTTGTGGGCCAAGTAAAAGCAACAATGACTGAGTATTGAGAAAAAAGTAGTATACGGTGCCTGATTTAAAATCGCATGTAATATCATGTCCGATCTCATATTTGGTTTCATTATCTCGAGCACTGTATTTGGCTTCGGTTAGTTTAATCTTTAATTTAGATTAAAAATACGCGGTTACAATTATTGGTGACAACCGCGTCCAGTAACAAATGTTCATCAAACAGCATAACACAAAAAGCTGTTGCCTCAAGTTGTCCCCAATATCTCTAATAGGAAGATCTCTCCACTATTTCCATTTATATAGACATTCTCAGAAATTGAAGTGGAAATATTTCAATTTTATTCATTGAATCTAAGATTTCGACATAATCTACGCAAAAATCAATTTGAAGATCTATTTGGGTTTTTAAATTCCAGATATCAGCAGCGTCATTTTCCAAAACGCCAGAATTCGCTTTATATAGTGCCCGACTTCAAACTTGCAAGATCACGTATCAAGGAAGGTTGCGTGAATCATCGCGACTCCTAAAAATTATGCCTTACATCTCAAACCCGCAACGCGGTTTTCGAAGAATGCCAGATTTTCTCAGTGTCTTCATCAGAGTCCGGTAAACTAGACTAGGTGGTTACAAACTATTTGGAAGCTCAAAGCTCTTAGCAACTCAAGGACTAGTATGATTCATATTCAAGTGGCCCAGTTTGGAGGCAACGTTACCTTTCACAGTTGTTCAGTTACTACAGTTCAATTACACCAACCTGTTAGTCTCCAGCGATAGATACTCTGCAAAGTATTTCATCTCTTTCACTAGCAGACCCCTTGGACAATGAAAGTCCTGCTTTATACTCTTGGCCTCATCACACACGTGGATCACCATATTAGCATGGGCTCCAACTATTCCTCCCCCTCCTCCGCCCCCGTTTCCCACATTTGCACCCGCCGATGAAGCTCCCCCAGCGTTGGGTCTCGCTTTAGCCGCACCCTGCTTGTGCTTGTCTAGCTAAAAACAAAACAGTTTTAATGTTTTTATTTTAAAAAAGGCATTCTTTTTTCTGAATCAAGTAAATTCGTTAAGTTCATTTCTGAATCAACAAAGTATGACCAAAAATAGTTTTTAAAACTTGAAACAAAAACTGAGATATAAAATTTATGCGAACGATATTTTCACGAAGTTAAATACTTTATTATTGAATGATCACATTTAATTGCAAACAATACTATCGACAACATAGCCGAAAAAAGAACAACGATAACGATAAAATGGAGTTATCGTATAAAATGGAGTTATCGTATAAAATGGAGTCATCGTATAAAATGGAGTTATCGATAAAATCGTGGATTTATCACTCCACGATAACGGATAAAATGAGGATCAAATTAACTTGATATTCCAGCATTACAATTACTCGGCAAAGGCCTAGAACGTAAAACAAAGGAGCAAAATCAGTAATTCGGCAGCAATTGTCATTAAAAATTTATCGTAGTTATCGGAAAATTGCCTCTCCGTTTTCCGTTTTGTTATTAAAACTGATTCAATGTCAAGAACAGGCGAAAAGTTCACAGCGCCAAGATTAAGTCTTCACTCATAACCATTTTATTAGAACAAATCAAGAAAGAAGCATAAAACAATACAAACATGTCGGTTTTGTGAATCACGAGATGACGGTTTCGATCCATCATTATCTGCAACCCCATTTGCCCCTATTGTTCCACCACTACTTCCTGATGAACCCGAAGCTCCAGTTCGAGAACTCGGAATCGATATAAAGGTCTCTTGGCGCTCATCGCCTGCATTGTCTAATTTGAGATCTGTCGATACTCGAAACTCATGGTTCAGTTCGTTAAATCGTGTCTCACATTCAGTTGGTGTCGTTCCGGGTACCAAAACAGAGATTAGTTGCCAATCTTTATGTGGCAGGCTTTGAAACTCTCGACTTTGGAGTAGGGTGGTTAGAAAGAAATCAAGCGAGAAATTGTCTGATTTACTCATTTTGTATCATTATTACCTGAAGATCAATTTAATCTCTAGCTCGGCTGTTGGTTTATAAGGTCTTAACTCTGTTCTGCGGCAGGTTGGTTACCTTTAGCCGCAAATCAGTGGTCAAAATTTCAAATGCGTTTCTGGTAATAGAACAATATCATTCATCTTTTCCAAAAAAAAATATTGAATTGAACATGTAAGTTGAGTTCCAATTGCCTCATTTCAATGAAAAAATAATTGGGAGCATATCATAATTAGGTAAGAAAGCTGTTATATATACTTTACCAAATAAGTGATATCTTATTTGCGCAATTTTACCCACTGCAATTTAATTCTAACTGACACTAGCACAAAGCACCCTTTTATGTGAATTCGAAAGCTATCGCGTTGCAAATAATTGAGCCACGATGAACATCACTATTTTACAAATTGGGATTGAAATAGCTGAACCAAATGATAACTACAGCTTAAAACACAGTTAGGAGAGCAAATACGCCGTAAACTAGCGCACAGGGATATGCAATGAGCAATTGCTGTCCTTCCATAGCCAAAGCTGCCACAAAGAGTTTACTAGACGCAAAACTTGCCCATCCAACACTGGCTATGCTCAATATTAACCCCAAAGACCCTTTTAGTGATATGAACACAGCGAATGTTGACAGTCCGACCAGCGGCAGAAGGCAGTATCCCAATACACTGACAACTCCAAGAAAACCACATCCGTGCATTGACATTAGATTTAGTAATGTGTACATTCCCAGACTACCCAAAACGCCGATTCCGTAGATGTAGTTAAAATGAATTTTGCCAGCCAGAAGCAACGCAGTTCCGAACGCCAGAGCGAAAACAAGCGGTCCCGCCAAATCGTTATCTTGACACACTGTAGGGTCCGCACTCTTAGTAGGGTGAAGAACTGTTAAAGTTTTCTGTTGTATGTGGTTGAAATTGATTCCCAACTCTTCCAATAGAGGCGGTTCATCTTCGTCGTAATTGTTTGGCGAAAATGCAGATTGAGATAATACAGTTTTTCTCCCTGTTGAGTTGGCGCTCGACGGACTAACTGCCATTTGACCATACAATGAATTTGGATCTTCAGTAGGCTGATAATACTGATTGCTATAGTATGATTCGGGACTCATGTAACCACTCACAACATTTTTGTTTCCGTCGGCATATTGATGTTCGGAGTCAAAATAGTTGTAGTTGTTGGCAGCTTCAATGGAGTATCCTCCGTAGTGCTCGGATCCTTGATCATCATGAACATCAGATGGGCGAAATTGTGTATCCCCGAGAGCATTAGTATTCCACTCATACCCTCCCCATGAATCATAATTCTGTGCCATTGTTCTGAAAGAGTTTCATCAATTATATCTGTACTTCAAGTGATGGTTTGTATGAGTTGTTTGTGCATAGCACAAAGTTCCAATGAATTACGGTGTAAAAAACGGTTGGAAATTTTTAACCTGTCAGGATACAAGGGAAACGAAATCGTCTCAATTTAAAATAGTCACAAAATTGTATCTTCGCTTAAAACAAGCTTGCCAGCCCTTAAGCCATCCGTCGATTAAAAAAATCGAAATCTAACGTGGTATAAAAGTTTGCAAGCAAAGGATTACAAAAAGTCAATTAAATGAAACTCCCCTTAAAGGGTAGTCGGTCAACCCGAGGGAGGCAAGTCAATTCCTATATAAATTTATAAATTCTGACAGTAGTCAACGTCGAATCTGCAACAAGTTCACATTATATAGAACAGCAAGTAGAAAATTGATAGCTACTTTCGAGATTTCTGAAGGGGTGGATTGAATCAAAGAAAAGCACCAAAGGCGAGAAGCACTTTGCTCCTATAGTAGCAATATACCCTCCTCAAAAACGGTTGCATTCAATGCGTCGAGGGCCGCTCGTCACCTGAGCATGCTAGATCCGCTGATGTATATGATTGAGCTTCGCAATAGAGCGAAGCCTATCTTGGTCCTTATGTATGCAAGGATGTCAGCGTAGGAGTCCCCTTCACCTCGCTCAGCGATGCGCTTCAAGACTTTAAGAGAACGTGCTCCTCCAGTGCAGAAAAATAGACGCAGAGAAGAAGGAATAGTCAATAAAAAAGTATATTGATTAAAAAAAAAAACGTTTTCGATCACTGCGTTCATGGTCAGGTTTAACAACCGAATAAAATTATTTACAAAGAATATAAACTTATCTCTGACTCTATCTGTTGAATTCTACGGAATGAGTGAACGTAACAACGAATTTTTGAAATTATTTACAAATAAAAACACTTTTACAACACTTTGTTTACATTAATAACACCAAAATTAATTCACTCTTCATTCCGGAGTTTTTAAAAATCCCGGGTAAATTGTATTCAATTCATGAAAAAGAATTGAATACAATTTTTTACTTTCAATTCTATCTGTTGTTTTCCTTAACTTGTTAAGGTTGGCAAAATTTTGAATTAATTCAAATTTTTTGGATTTGAACTAATACTTCAATGTCAATTCCCGCCCCCAGTACTCGTCACGCGTATTTAGTTGCCGTTTCAGCTTTTTGATGTAGGTCGCTTCTATAGTCATTAGTTTTTCAACCCCGCGACATGCATCTAGAATCTCCCAAAATGCGCTCTACCACAACATTCAACGAAGTGTTGACCCACAAAGGAATCTTTGTTGATTCTCCCAAAATTCTAGTGGTGACATGTGGGCTGGTTTGGCCAACATAGATGGAACTGCATCAATTACATTTAACTTTATATACCACGTGCAATTTCAGATTTTTATCCAACGATGATTTCAGGGTGGGCAAGCAAGTTCTTAATTTACTCGTTGTGAAAATCATTTGAACTTTTTTAAGTCATTTGAAGTCTATTTTTAAACTTTGAGTGATGCTACATCGGTTTAAGTTCATTTTTGTTGAAACTTTTATTTTGTTTGAGATGTTCATTTTTTGAGGGTTTTGCTGCAATCTTTTAGGTCATTTTGTTGTTTTGCTGTAACTTTGTCATTTTGCTGTCATTTTGTTCATGTTTTGGGGGGTTTGCCAACTCAACACCTCTGATTTGTTGTTCAAATTTTAGTTTCTCAATTTGCTCGTGATATTTGTAGGCTTCTTCATTTGACTGGGACACTTTTTGCCTGAGGGTTATATACCTTCTCACAAAGTCATTGAGATTCTCCTTATAAAATCACGCTTTAACCTCTACATAATCGCACGCTTCGTAGACTAAATTAGCCAGGTAATCGCAAATGTCGATTTGTAAGGTTTTCCGCCTGTTTCTTCCCTTTAAGGCGTTGTAACTTTGATGGAAATTTCGTGCCTATAGACTCGACAATTCGGATGGATGATGAGACCCCGTTCGCTAACCGGCAGGGATAAAAAGTCTCTGTGCTTGTTGCTGTGTTTAGGATGAGTAACCATGGATGGGATTAGCCCGTAGCTCTTTATTTTCCTTGTCCTAGTGGTTTAAGTCTGAGCTTGACGTAGTTCTTGTTATGACCGTCAACTTTGTTTGCAAAGATATTTCTCAAATTTTGTGGCGAGACCTTTGCATGCTCACTGAATTCTGCCAGCTGTATTTTTCTTGACAGAAATGTATGACACTGATTCAGTTGAGTCAATGACATGGCCGAGGACTTTATGCACGTCTATTGGAAAAACCTGGTCCTTTTCGGAAACTTTATTGGCTCCCTCTGTGTGCTCTTTTGTGAGGAGGTGGCACTTGATAACCTTGCTCCCATAGTCTTGTGCTATTGCGCGTTAATTATCGTGGAGACGTTTCAGGGATTCGATTGAGCCTGCTTTATTTCAATCATCTGTATGCCACTTTCTGAAAAAAGCTAGAGTGATGAGTTTGCCTGATGACCAGCAGCGTCGCCACTCCATACATTTCCACAACTAATTGGTCGCCGTGAGTTGTGCATGCTTCAGATTTTAGGGTTAGAATATTAGTGTATAGTTTTTATGGTTTTTTGTATGAAGTCGTGAGGAAGGTGTACAAACGACGTGCACAAATTTTGTATATCTCTGAGGGCAAGCTGGCAATTGAGAATGCTAAATGCGTTTTTCGAGCCAATCAACAAGATACCTCCTACGTTTTCATCCTCACATGCGCTTAGGCAGTGAAAGGAGTAATCAACACCACATTTTTGGCCGAGGCATAACTCTTTAATCCAATTAAGTTGGGCGAGATCTTGCTTCGCACATTTCTGATGCTTCATCTCAAGAGTTTTCGTATTATTTTATTAATACCTATAGGTCGAACGCCGGGGCAATTGTTTCTGCGTATCATTGAAGTCATGTTTTGCTTTGCTTTTTAAGAGTCGCCTTTGCAAAACGTTCGCTTCGGTGAAGAGTTCTTTTATGTCCCCTGCTACCCATTGATCAAAGTGTCCGGCAGTCGTTTTCGCGATAGATCCGTCATTGTCTTTTTTGCGACGGGACAAATTGGTGCATAATAAAAGCGAAGATCAATATGATTTCCCCTTTCTCAACATTTTAAGTTACTGAAGGGATTATGCATTATGTGTCAGTGAACGTGAATCTCGCTGTGTTTCTGCTGTTCACGAAAAACGCAGTTCGCCCTTGAACGACTTAATTGTAAATATTCTTCATGCTTTCGTTTAAGTCGGGTTGTCTTGTTTCTCCAGAAATCACAAGACTGGCAGTTTTGATTCTTCTCAGCTTTGATGTGGTACTGCTACTAGCTTGCATAGTCCGTTGAGGTGGTCCTGTTCAGTGTTTGCATATGAAAACAATATGGTGTTGTTTTCCGGATGACAATCCGCTGCATTTCACGTGCATGCAGGTTTCGCAGGAAAAGCAAAAGACATCGCTGCTTTTGAGCTGGTTTGAACATTTGGAACAATGCGTATACAAAGTTACATGTAATGGACGCAATTCCACATTTTCTGGCCAATTAAGCTATGTTGACAGTGGTATTTCAAAACAAACCAAGGATTCTCCGTTTTGGCTGCACCTCTTAGAATATTTGGTACAAGACAGTTTAAGGTGGGACATACTACACAATTTTATCATAGCTGGAAAAAATGATAGCTACTAAAACTTCACATCAAGCTAAAAGCTTTTGAGTATCGGGAGAGGGAGTTGCCATTCAAATTTTTAGTCAAATAAAAATTGTTATGAAAGAATCAAATGCAAATTACACTCTCGCGAAAACATAATATATATAACAAAGATAAGTTTCTTGTAAGAAAAAAATTATAAATGGTAATAAGGCTTCGTCTGAACAAAACATAATGTTGTTGTTGTTGTTGTTGGGGATTTACAGTTTTCACTGAGGGGATTTTCGTCCCAGTCGTCGTCTTAGAAAATTGTCCTATTATTTCTGCAGATCTGACAGTCACAGCATAGATGCCAGCTACAGATGTTATTTTCGTCGAATCGCTCGTTTACAAACTTCCACATGAAATTTAAAACTCGATTTTTAAGGCCTTTTTTCGTATTAAATTCAATGTATTTTTCTATTCGATTTGCTAGTCTATAATATAAGTGTTAGAGAGCAAATGGTACTACAAAATAAAACAAACAACTGACGTCGTTCTAATTGCTCACAAACGACTGACGAGCAAATGATTTTGTCAGTAGTTAGCTGCTCGCCTTGGGGAGGTTAACTGGCGATCAATTGACTTTGTCAGCACCTAGCTGCTCGCCTTCTTGAGGTTAACTGCAGCTTAATTGAGAACGGTTGAGCATTAGGGCTACGAAGACGGCAGGGAATAGGCGGAGTAGGGTGTTCAGCGCGGGTGAGTGCTAGTGGTAACTGGAGGGCAATGTAACACTATAGAGGCACTGTAACACCGCCTCGCAATCGCAATTCATCTTAAAAGATAACAGCAATGGAATTTGATATATTTTTTTTGTTTTTGGTGCACAAATGAAATAGTTGCAGTAGAAAGGAATCTGAGAATATTCAAAGGGTCAAATCAATTTGTCAGAATTCAAAATTTTAGTGTTTGCTGTAGAGCAGCAACTGAGTCTCCAGTTGCCGATATTGTCGTACAAATACGTTTCTTTGAAATTTTGCCAGTAGATGGTGTCCTTGGGGTTCTTGATTTCAATGAGGCGTGTTTTGGCAATGTTGCTAAGGTTGTTTGCCAGATATGTGGCTCGAGCCCGGAAATCAATGATTTCTTCAATGTTACTTCAAATAATTTGTAGTGTCGTACACGATGTACTTCCTTGACTCTGCCTGTGGTTGTAATAGTTCTGAGAAGAACTAAATATTGAGGAAACTGCCTTTTCCTAGAAATCTTTTTTTTTCTCGAAGGCCGTTTGTGGAGTTTGCAAAAGACGGCATTATATGAGATGATGGACACAACGCAGCTCTTGTACAAAAACTTTTTGGTTGTCAATTGTGTTGTTTTGGCATTATTTTGTTTTGACCATGAAATCAGCCGGTGGTCTTTGCCGGTTGGGACCAAGACATCCCGTGTGATTACCAATCCAAGATTTTTTGACAGTCGAGGACTGTTTTGGTCTGTCGGGTAGTTGTTTTCTCAAATTTATTTGTAATATAATAAAATGGTTTAATTAATTGTTGTTCCTACAAAAATCATTAATATATTTATAACATAAGTCTGCGAATGCTCAGTGAGAGTATAAGTGGTTCTACTTTTTTTCTTCGAATTAATTTGTGCTTCGCAACAAATATTCAAATAATTTTTTTCTCCCACTTCTGCTTTTCTTCTCCATCTGATTAAGCTAACAAACCTTTCATCCAATCATATCACTACAGAATGTTTTCTAAACTTTACCATTTTTTTTTTTAGTTTTGGATTAAATCTATTATTTAACAATTGTGCATGACATTTCTACAAAAGAAGTTAGAAGTTAGAAGTCAGCAACATAGATTTTTCTTAAAACACATGCGATGTTTTGAAAAAATTTACCCTTTTTAACTGCTATATAAGCTCAGTATAGACTTCTTCAAAAATCCTCATATCAAACAAGATAAATTTTCTCTTTTTTTGGAAAACAATTTTATCGACAATTGATTGGGTATTCTACGTTTCTGGAGCTATCTTGACTTATTGTATTTCGTCAGCCGGTGAGATCAAACCAGTTTCTTTTTCTTTCTTTTCAGGTCAACATATTTTTTTGCTATGTTTAACTAAGACTTTTTCATAAAAACCTAAAGTATCCGACATCAAAATGGAGACAACTGCACTAGCAAAATGGAATAAAGACAAGTTGATACAAGAAATTTTGAAACTAAGAGAAAGCAAAAGAACATCACTTAATAGTAGTTTGCAACAATGTGAAATTGATGAGCTCAGGAAAGATGTAGAATTATATAAAGAAAAAGCTGCAATAATTGAACAAGAAAACAAAGAACTTCGAGCAGCTTTAGACAACGAAAAAAGATTATACGATCAGTCAACATCGGAAATCATTTACTTGAGAGCTCAAAATGACAAAATGCTGACAAAAATTATTGATGGTATCGTTGACAACGAACGTAGAGCGTCTGAGAGTGCTAGCAAAAAGTTTTTCCCCAAGGTTTGTACCTAGGTTTGACAAAAATTTATTTATTTCGGACAGCACGTTCAAATTTGTAAAACAAAGCGATATCAGTAACGAAACAGCTATACACTCCTACCCATCTGCAACCATTAATGACGTCAACAGTACCATTGATTCGTATTCAACAGGAACAAAGTCGGAAAGCCTTATATTTCACCTTGGGCATAACACTATTGATCAGGGTACTGACGGAAAAAAAGCAGCAGAGCAAATTGGTGACCTGGTTGGCAAATGTATAACAAAATTCAAACCACACAAAGTTGCAATTTGCAAAATACCAAATGTAAAGAATGGTCTGTATGGAAGAGATGTAAATAACAAAGAAATTAATGAATACAACAAGGAAGTCGATAGTATAGCCGATCAACTTAATGGTGAATTTCAGTCGTGTAAAGTAAATGTCCTGAATTACGACTTGGAAAACACAGATATAAGGCATGATGGTGTTCACCCCAATTTACATGGAATCAATAAAATAGTAGCGACTCTGAGAAACCACTTGAAAAGTATTGGTTACAATTGTTCGACAAACGATGTCTCTTTGAGACATATTCCACCAAAGCGCAAAGATCTTTTTGTACCCATGAGAGATGGATGGAATAATTTCAACAATCGTATTGAATTCTGATACATTTCGGTGACTTTTTAGAAATCATTAAAAATGTTTTCTTTGAGGTGTAGGTGGATTTTTATCTTGGTTTTAATTGTGATTAAGTTTGCTTTTTTTCTAGAAACGATTGGGTTTCTCAAAAGTCACTCAAATTTAAGTAAATTTTAAAAACCTAACTACCGTCATATCGATCAGATTAAAAATTTTTTACTATGGTTCGGAATACTTAACATAAAATATCTACTTATAATCATCGTATTTATTCTACAAAAATGTGGTGACATCGAAAGAAACCCGGGTCCATCAAATTTGGATAGAATAACAACAATTGAAAAATACGATGGCGAGTGTGCGAGAAAATCGGAGATCCCCAAGTTTTGGTATATGAATTGTAAACGCCTCAATAATAAACATGAGCAATTGTCTCGTTTTTTGAAAAATCTTAATGAAACCTCATTCCTAGTTGTTACCGAAACATGGATAAACGAAAAAACTGACATTCCCGAGTTTTATCTGTGCAATAGTCATCACTTCATTCACCAACCAAGATCATCATTAACTAATGTACAGAGAGGTGGAGGGGTAGGTATTTGGGTTCCCAAACAGTTTGAAGTAAAAATGAGAAATGATTTGAACACAATCAATAGAAGTTTATTTGAGTCAATGTGGATTGAAATTGGTAAGCCTTTAACACAAAAACTACTCATTAATGTAGCATACTGCCCCAATGTAAATCTTTCTAACTTTTTCCTGGATGAAATGACTGTAGAAATCTCAAATGTGTATTCGTATACAGATAATCTAATTTTATTAGGAGATTACAATATAAACTTGTTAGGCACAAAAGGTAGACAGTCACTTGATATTTTCACAGCAAACAATGGGCTATGTTACGTTAATGAAACGGAGGCAACATGGACAAATGGCGAAAAATATTCGTTAATTGATCACTGCTTTATCTCGAAGAACCAAATTTTTGAAGCCAGTGTTCTAGAGTCGACTCTTGGAGTTGATCACTTCACAATAGTATATCAGTCATCATTAAAAATAGATCACAGTGATAAGAAAAGGCAGTTTTTGATACGTAATACCAAGAAATATTCAAGATCAAATTACAATCGTGACATTGCGCTGCAAGTTTGGTCGCCTATGTACCAGATAAATGAGCCGAACGAAATGTTTTTAAAATTTATCGAAATTTATGAAAATATACTGAGTTTTCATGCACCCTTGAAGTTGGTAGAAAAAAGTACCAAAAAACAACAAAAGCAATGGTTGACAAAAGAATTACGTGGTCTCATAAATGAAAAACACCGTCTCTTTAATGCGTGGAAGAAAAACCCAAAATCAGAGATTTATAACATTTACAAACATTTACGCAATTCAGTGAATAGAAAACTACACAAAGAATTTTTTCCAGCAGCTACCAACTTCAAGAGAACAATGGAAATTCATCAAAAACAGGATCAATTCCAACAGCCAAATAGAAAAAATTGACAAATTAAGGAAGATAGTCATTTTGTTGATGATGACAGAGAGATTGCCAATGGGTTCCCAAACAGTTTGAAGTATTTGGGTTCCCAAACAGTTTGAAGTAAAAATGAGAAATGATTTGAACACAATCAATAGAAGTTTTTGTGAGTCAATGTGGATTGAAATTGGTAAGCCTTTAACACAAAAACTACTCATTAATGTAGCATACTGCCCCAATGTAAATTTTTCTAACTTTTTCCTGGATGAAATGGCTGTAGGAATCTCTAATGTGTATTCGTATACAGATAATCTAATTTTATTAGGAGATTACAATATAAACTTGTTAGACACAAAAGGTAGACAGTCACTTGATATTTTAACAGCAAACAATGGGCTATGTTACGTTAATGAAACGGAGGCAACATGGATAAATGGCGAAAAATATTCGTTAATTGATCACTGCTTTATCTCGAAGAACCAAATTTTTGAAGCCAGTGTTCTAGAGTCGACACTTGGAGTTGATCACTTCACAATAGTATATCAGTCATCATTAAAAATAGATCACAGTGATAAGAATAGGCAGTTTCTGATACGTAATACCAAGAAATATTCAAGGTCAAATTTCAATCGTGACATTGCGCTGCAAGATTGGTCGCCTATGTACCAGATAAGTGAGCCGAACGAAATGTTTTTAAAATTTATCGAAATTTTTGAAAAATACTGAGTTTTCATGCACCCTTGAAGTTGGTAGAAAATAGTACCAAAAAACAACAAAAGCAATGGTTGACAAAAGAATTACGTGGTCTCATAAATGAAAAACACCGTCTCTTTAATGCGTGGAAGAAAAACCCAAAATCAGAGATTTATAACATTTACAAAACTTTACGCAATTCAGTGAATAGAAAACTGAAAAAAGCTGCAGATGATTACACAAAGAATTTTTTCCAGCAGCTACCGACTTCAAGAGAACAATGGAAATTCATCAAAAACAGGATCAATTCCAACAGGCAAATAGAAAAAATTCACAAATTAAGGGAAGATAGTCATTTCGTTGATGACGACAGAGAGATTGCCAATGTTCTTAATAATTGTTTTGCGAGACTAGGATTATACAAAGGCAAAGACGTTGCTCCAAATTGTTCTTCCTTAACATTTGATGGACCGGAATTTAGCTTCCGACCAGTCACCAGAAAAGAACTGTGTAATGTTATTGATAATCTACCTAAGCATAAATCTCCCGGACCGGGCTATATACCAGCATGGGCGCTAAAAGATAGTAAACTGTCTATTGGAACTCATTTACAATTTGTCCTCAATGAATGTATAAACAAAAACACGTTTCCTAATATTTTGAAAACAGCGCATGTTACACCTGTCTATGAGAAGGGAGACCGACTAGAACCGGAAAACTATCGACCCATATCAGTCACACCAACTCTAGCAAAAATTTTTGAGCGATTACTACTTGAACAACTAACTCACCACCTAACTCTTAATGGTCTGATTAACAAGAATCAATTCGGCTTTCAAAAGCGAAAGTCCTGTCTCGATACTATCATTTCATTAACTGAAAAGATAAACCAATGCGTTCACGAAAACGAAATTGTTGTCACACTCTTTTTAGACTTAGCAAAGGCTTTCAACTCAATATCTAGAGATGTTTTTATGAACAAAATAAAAAAGTATGGAATTGGATAAAATGCAAGAATCTTATTAAACTCTTTCCTTTGTGATAGAGAACAGTGTGTAAAAAAATGGGATAGCAAAATCAGATTGGGTTGTCATAAATCACGGTGTTCCTCAGGGAACTGACTTAGGGCCTCTAATTTTTATACTTTAAGTCAACGATTTCAGTGAAGCTGTGTCAACGAATTGTGATGTATTACAGTTTGCCGATGATACAGCAATTCTATGTCATGCAAAGAATGAAGCAAATTTGCAGCTAATAGCTGAAGATACATTAAACAAGACAGATCAATATATGAAACAAAACAGGTTAACTTTGAATGAGAAAAAACGGAGTTAATGGTGTTCAGGAATGAAAAATTGCCGATCATTGAAACTGTCGATTTCAAGAGACACCGATTGGAAGCATCTGAAAAATGTAGATATTTAGGTGTAATAATTGATAGGGAACTGACATACCAAAATCAACTAAATAAGGTTATCAGTAAAATGGCTTCAGCAATCAGATTCATTATATTTGGTTCGTTATCAGGTACCGCTAAAAACAAGAATAAATCTTTTTAAATCACTAGTTTTGTCTCATTTAGATTTTAGCGCAATTTTTTTTCAAAATTTACCATCTTACGCTATTGACAGAATTAACAAACAGATAAACTGGGGAATAAAAGTTTGCTTTATGAAAACCAACTACAACCAGAGATCTACTTCTGGAGACTAAAATTCTTCCAGCAGAGCTCCAAAGAACACGGGTGTCTTTATATAGGTTTTTCAATATTCTCCAACAAACAAGAAATCGCTCTCACAAACATTTCAGATATTTAGAAAACGTGCCTATTATTGTAAACAAACGAACCCATAACCTTTTCTTAGAACAAAAATGTAAGTCAAAATGGAATAATAGTTCAATTGTTCGTAACTTTATTCGAAAATGGAGCACAATTCCATTTACAATTAGAAAAGAAACGTCGAAGACCAAATTTAAACAAAAAATTACAGCGGAAATGCTTAAACGACACGAAAGAGTTCCAATAGACAGAAGGGTTGCAGGATTTAAACATATTTTTTATTAAATTATTTCACGAAAACCGAACCTTAGTTTGTTATAAATTAGAAAAAAATAATATTTGATTAATAAATTTCTAACATGTAACATTAACCAAGTGTTTAGTTTAATTTACATGTTTGCAGATTTAAAAAAAAAGTGGAGTTCTATCTGAAATTTTGAGCCCTCAGCCAACATATAAAAATAATGCCCGCATGCCTGAGCCTTCACTAGATTAGTTGTTCTTCAAATTATGAACAATCTGCTGGCAGAGTGAGCTGACTGTATTTATACTGGTTCCCACACACAATGACTGCATTCACTTTGATCATAAAAACAATTAAGAGAAGTGCCAGATCCATGGTCTTGAGGCTTTAGAGGATAGGAGACTGAACTTAGTAAGGAGCAAAAGTATAGA
>NW_027451929.1:0-27260 GCF_964194025.1 Convolutriloba macropyga
TCGTCAAACTGCAACAGCGCCTCAAAAAACATATTTTATAGTAAACACTGGGTAGGACCATATCGTATAGCTGAACCAATGCGACCAAATAAAAGGCTTAGAACTCAAAAAAACATGATGAGAAGTATGCTTCTAACGTTGTTGTCACCGTTAAAATGTGTTCTTTGTCAAACAGCCAGATCAAAGCCATTTGTAAAAAACATGGGTTCTATCGGTCAGTTGATATCAGTCAGCTGGTATATTTTGTCAAATATATCAGCTGAACTAATTATGCCAAAACATGCAGTAGAACCGCACTGTTTTGTAATCATTGATAACCAAGAAACAACGGACTCAGCATTAAATCAGTCGTTACAGAAAGAGAAACGCAAAAACTGCAACATGAGAAATTGAAAGTTTGCGAAGAGCAAAAGGGTGTTCATATCTTCAGGCTATATTGAAATTTGCAGTAACTTACAGAACGAGCTAAGAATCGTCGTTAATCCAATTGATTTCGCTTTTGAAAGTAACTGAAAAATGCAAGGAGGTGAGAATGAACGATATGGAAAATGGTTAGGGCAGCAGTGGGAAGGGTTCACAACTGAAAGTCGACTAATTTCAGTTATTGTGTTGGTAAAACAGGAACAGCACAACAACAGCAACAAAAAAAAGATGGATAATACCGATCAAAAACAGTGCACCGAAAAAACAAGCAAACAAAATGACAGATAAAGAAAAACTGCGAAAAAATCCGACAAAATTTTTGCAATTTCCAAAGTGCTAAGTTCTGTTTTTGTGCGTTTTATTTGGTAATCACAAAATGATTTTCTTATTTCAAGGAATCTGCGAATCTCTTTTATTTTCATCAATTACGTTTCAGAGTAAAACATAATAGATACCTTTTACGGCAAACTGATTATTGGTTACACCAATTTTTTCACGCATGTTAAGCATGTCATTAAGCAACCAGCTGTTTATCAGAATACAAGAAGCCAAAAAAAATTTAAAAAATAGAAAAGCTATGTCTACCTGATTGGTTTAACTGGTTTTTGCTGCATTTTCAAAAAATGGTTCAGAGCCACTTTCGGTTGTTTTGAACAGTAATTAGTTCCGGGGGTTTACGTGAAAAAAAATCAGATAAAAATTGATTGTTGAAGACACGCGAATTAATTAAACAAGAATAATGCGGATCAGAAACCTTGAGAAACTTGTGATAAAACTGACATTTGTTAGGAAACTCAATTGTTAGGAGGATTAACTGCCGGTTTTTGGAAAATGAGTTTTAATAATGTCCAAACCATGGAGGTAAGTGTCTATTGATAGCAAGATCATTATCGATACCATCCAGAACTTACTGATTTGAGGAACGATTACGTTGAAATATATTGGTTATTGGATATTTTGAAAATCAACTAAGGTTGAAGAAAAAATCGCCGTTGAAGGGAAAAATTAAACTGCAATTAAGATGGGCAAGTCTAAGAATGCAATATTTTTGGGTAATTAAATAAGTTTTTAGTATTACAAAAAAATTTCTAGTAGAAATTTGTGAATAAAAAGCATTAAACCAGACTGTTTTTCGAAAATACTAGAAAATACCGTTATTCCTGGGTTCAGAAGTTGACAAAACTTTGCTGTCAGCTTTGTTAACTACGAAGTCTTAAACTGATTCCATAATGACTATTTATTGAGCAAATTGATTTTCTTCGTTGATACATTTCTGAAATCAATTGGAATTTTAAGTTGATTAAGAAGATAATGATTTTTTGTGACTGTTCAGTCAAAAACTTAGCCGGTACTAACCAGGCCTGTTTTTGACCCGTTTGACTTATATTCCCCGAAATTGAGCTCGTAAACAATTGTATTATAGATACTTACACATCATTACACTTGAAAGTATCCCCGGATCTAATGGTATATAGTATGTTGCTGGTTTATTAGTTTTTAGGGGAATATTTTTGCCGATACACGTTGAGTACCATGTGATTAATCAGACCAGCTACAAAACACTAGTTCTTGAGTAAATTTTTTTGACTGAATTTAATTTTTGCATTGATAAATCATTTAAATCAACATTAACTATAGTTTCGATTGGTGTATAATACAAGTTTTTCATTTTTGTCGAAATTTTAGCCGGTACAAATCAGGCAAATTTGGACAAATTTGACTCGTGACTTGGCGTGTTTCTCTATTATAATCATTGTTTTACAACGTTCTAGGCCTTGCTGCAGGTAGCTATATAGTGGAGCCCCTCCGAAAGGTTTTTTTCGATGTTTGGATGTTATAAGTAACTTCTACAATTAATTCTGAGGGTAATTTTTTGATAATAGTGGCTGCGATGGCGCTTTGGTACCTGACGTTGGATCTTGTACAAATCTTGTTGGAGTTGGCCAACTGTTGATCTGTTAGTCAATAACAATGCCGCGTAAAACTTTATTTGATTAAAACGAATGACTTTTGATATCTTTTTTCATCGGTTGGGAGATGTTGGACAGTAAATTACTGTCAGTTGTCCATTTTTCAACCATTTCTTCTATGTAAAGTACTTGCTTTATACCGTAATTATGATACAATTGAATCAGGAGTGACTTCATTGAAGCTGTGTACAATTGACTATACTATTATTAGCTGAATTTGTGTATGCTGGGTGTCAATCTGAATTTGACATGTTCCTTTTTGACATAATAGGAAAAATGACAATTAAACATGACACAGTTCATAAGAAGTTAATAGTTTCTGTTTATATCTGATCATCTTAACTGTTTATGTTGACCCCGAGCCACTGTGTTATGAGTGATCTCTTCTATGCGAACTAGAGAGGTTGATTTTTTGGAGCGTTTAAGTTTTTCAGCCAAAATTATGTCTTAATTTTTCTCCCACTTCTCCCTGTTTTGGTACTGAAGATGGCGTTAAAATGGGTAGTTAAAGAGTCAAATATCCGCAGGGAATAGAGATGACTGTCGAAATTGATTTGAAATTCTGTAAGCTCAAATGTCGGTCACAGTTTGTTTGAAAGTTCTGTTGGCATCAACAAACCTTTTTCTTATTGAGCTGTACAATTGTATCTGCTTTCAGATTTACATACAATTAGATTAGTTATTTTGAGGCTAACTTGCAAAATTGAAATAAAGAAATTGTTACACCCAGGACCACCCAGCTTCTCTTTTGGAGGAACAGTAAGTTCACTTAATAGCTTGGTTTTGAGATAGCGCGTGGTTCAATAGTAGTAGTAGACCGATTGTTGTTTTGATTTTATTCATGTTGTGTTTACAAATTGAAGTTTTGTTTTTTGTCATGAGATAAGATCAACGATTTCTGTTCATAAAGACTGCTTGAGGTAGCTGAGACAGTCAAAATCACAATTTTGGTTAAAAAACCTGAAAAAGGTTAAAAAGTTTTTGTTTTGCACTTTAAATTTAAGTCTCCACTGCAAATTATAAGCGGTGCAAGTTGGTTTGTCAACATATAAAGCGCTACAAATCGATTAGAAATTTTTGATATCACCTTACGTGAAGTGAAACACAGTGCAATTTTGAATTTAAATTGAAATGAGAATTGTTTCTTCTTCATTTGTTGTCTTTTTGTCAAATTTTTGCTCCGGATTCGTTCCATTGGTTCTTTAAAGTTATGATGTTGCGCTGCTAGTTTTGTGACGCTGTTTTGTGACGTCGGACTGTGAAAGTTGAAGAGTTCCCATTTCAAACGATTAAAAAATATCATAACAAAATTATTTCCTTTTTCGGTTTTTCCTTTTAGAATCATAACATTTTTCTCTTTTTTGTCAGTAAAACCTATCATTAAATGTTTTTTGCTGGTCAGGGAAAAGACAACCCTTATATTTCCGGTGTTTTAGTCTATACTTTCTTTGAAAGTGTTGTTCGGGAAGTGTGTCTCAGCAATTTGATTTTTCAGATGCTTCGTTTTTTTTCCACCGAAAGGTCTCTCACACATTTTTTGTCTTTAAACGACTTCAACACAGATAAAACCGATATCTTAAAGAAAAGCAGCTAAGAATTGTACTTCTATAGAGCAGAAAAATTACAGGTTTGACAGTGAAAGCAGAACATACTGGACCGCCTAACGACCTATCCAAAAAAGTTTTCAATGAAGTAAGAAGGCGTGCTGTTCAATCCAGTCAAATACACTAAAAGTTTTCTCAACGTTTTTGTTGAAACGCATGTGTCTGAATCATCTTTCAAACGCTCGGGCGATTACAAGAATATCAAAATGCTCAAAAGCAGTGAAATTTTGGACTTTGACCTCACGACAAACCTTTAAGTTGCTCGTCTGGAGGTTGAACAGGAGATCAGGGATGCTTCAAATCAACAGTCTTTCAAAACAAACTGAAAAACTTTTGCGGAGTTTATCTCATCTGATGAGGAAAGATCGGCTGATGAAATCGATGATGACAGAGAAGCTGAGGAGGGCCCTTGACGAATTTGATTGCATATTGGAAGTACCTTTAATGATAAGCGGTAAGGCAGAGTTGGTTATTTCGGGGAACAAAAATATGCACACACAGAAAGAACGTCTGTTGTATAAAATCAAAAATTGGTAAAATCAGTATGGTGTCTCATTAAGGGAAAAGGTATACCGTTGTCTAGGCGCTCTTGGATGAAGAGGAGAGGCGGGAAATTTGCGCCAATCGGAAGAAAACTCACTGTCATAAAGGTGGAAGAAAAGCCGGGGATCAAGAGCATACCCAGGTTCATCAAAGGAATGCAATCTCGGGGAGCAGGACAAATTTAAAACACATCAAAGCTCTCTCGATTTCGTTAACCAGCGCCTTCGTTATAATCGATCAAGTCTTGTTACTCAGTTTTGAGCTTTGCTATAGTAGTTTTTCAAATTTAATTTTCTAAGTGCTCTTTTGATAATCTTGCAAAAACACATTTGTTGACGGAAGGTCTATTCTGTTTTCGTTTTTTGGAGCTCGGTTTGAGTTGAAATATATAAAATGTTCTCATTACCTGATGCAATTTGTTGAAAGCATGAATGGAATCTCTCGATTCAACGCTTCAACGAAGTAATTCGGTGAAATTGACTCGAGTAACATCATGATGCACGTGCCTTGTGATCTGAAAGATCTTGTTATTTCTTTTGTGACATTGCAGATGTGATCAGAATATTTGCCCTCAGAGTTGCTGCAATTTGTTGTGGTATTTTAGAATGATAGACAAGTGAAAACACAGAACTCGCTTTCCGGACAAAATTTTTTGTATAACTTTTTGTCATGGGAGTGACGCCGAGAGGAATACGCTGCATTGTGTAAACTTTTGGCTAGGTCGGTTTTGCCGAAAGAAGAGAGGACGACCACGTTTTGTTCGGGTCAACAAAGCCATGATAATTTTGCTGATAGGACATTAGCATCCTCCGAGGAGGTAGGAATTTCGTTTCATAATATTTTCTTTGGTCCAAACATCGAATTTTGTATATGACCCTGTAAAACTATGCATGTTTTTCTTTTATCGAAACTCCCTACAAAAAGTTTTACAATATGGTAACAGAATTGCTATTCATCAAAAATCAGATAAGGCCCAAATTCGCTCGGATAAAAGCTTGTCAGGGCAAAGATTCCTTTCTCAATTTAGAATGTGTTTCCCTGAGAAACCAAATTTCAATGTTTTGATTTCTCTTAATTATGGACACGTTTTTCAGATCAGTTCCATTGTCGCTTAAAAGGAAATTTTCATTGTAGAGCGTCTGCTAACTACAGATAACTTTTTAGTGGTGAAAATACTGCTGCACGCAAAATTTCTAATTTATCTCAGTCAATAGTTCTATTTGCTCTGCCCTAGTTGGGCAAAACAACAGTGTTTGAGCTTCATGTCCAGTTAATATAAATAATTTTGAAGAATCAAAGCGGCAAAATCCGACAGACATTGGTCCACCCCTCTGAGGAAACTTAAATTTTTGCGTCTATACAGAAGCTCTAAGGTCTCACAAGATGAGACTAACAATTTGTTTGATCGAATTGATGACAAGCATCCTCTCAGATAAAGCTGTAAAAGATATTTTAAAAAATTAGCGCATCTTTTCTTCCTCGTCCTATTCAAGTTATCCTTATCAAAAGTTATCCTTATCAAAGATATTTGTGGACCTCAATGCTCAGATCAATCCGTTTGCTAACAAGAAGGCATTTTTTAACACGAAATTTAGTCAAGTGGTTGCAGCTGCGAGAGGCAAACCGAATGCGAACTCCAACTCGTTTTAAACACCGATGATGCCCCCTGTTTTCAAATGGACTCTTTTATTAGTGTGACCTTTAGAGATTCATTTATATTTTTGTCCTCCATTTTTAATAGCTTTGATATTATTTTTATCTTTGCTAATATTTTTCTCTGAGGTTTATGGCACGGAGAGTTGAAACCCGATTGTAAATAAGTTTTAAAAACGTTTCATCCGAATGAAAAATTTTTTCAAAAAAGTTCCCGTCGATCGTTTAGGTCCTGTTCGTTTCCGATTTCAAGACAGCTGGCAGAAATTATCTAGAAATGCTTCCTTTTTAACTTCTTTTGGTTGTGATTTTTGCAATTTAGGGGCTCAAAGTTTTAGTTTTGTTTCCTTTGTAGTAATGTAATCTATCTACAGTCACAAGCTGGTTGCATTCTGCTTCTTTAATTTATGATCCAGCTGCAAATGTTTTTGTTTTCAAGGTTTTTGGGCCTGTTTTTTTTGTGTTGCGCTGTTAAGTAGAATTTGAACACTGGCGCTGATGATAGCCATTTCAATTCTTTGCACTGATATGAGATATGGAAGTTGCTCGCATTATTTATCAAGAGGCTGCATGAGGACAGGCCGATGCTTTTTAAGGTATTGAGGTTATCGTTGTTCGGGAAATGAATATTTCATTAGATGCGGAGAGTTATCTAGAGCAAAAAAAGTCATGCACGGGGTAAAGTCCAGGACGCCCCTCAACAGTTTTTTTTGGGTGCCATGCGATTGTTTCAATAACCCAGAGATTTAATTTTTTATAGGCACAGGAAAAAGGTTCAAAATTTTTTGAAATCTTTAATAAAAGGCAATCTGGATAATTTTACAAAACTGACAGACGAAGTTCAAAATTTTGCTGCGAAAATGTATTGACTGATCGTTTTTTCAGCAATGTAATTATCTCTGCAAACAAATTTTGGTTCTGTTTCGTAAGCTAGATTAAACGGCAATATAATTTAGAGCAGGTTTTAATTGAAAGATAAAATTTTGTGAAGGTTGATTGTCAGGCTAAAATCTCAGGCTCCGTTATTGGTATTGTTAGAAGATTTTTGACAATGAAAGATTTAGTTTTTTACACGATATAACAAATGCCGCCTTTAATTACTGCTTTGAGTCAACTGGGATGTGTTCCCTTGATTTTTGTGATTCTTGTAAATTAAATATCAAAACAATTTTTCTGCCTTTAAACGCTTGTCTAAAAGCTGGCGTGCATAGAGTTGGGTGTGAGCACAATAAGGTGCTTCGCACAGAACTTGGTTAAGCTTTGTTTCATTTTTGCCCCGAGAAGCAGTATATCTTATCATCGTTTTTTCTCCGCCCTATAATTGAAATAACCTAAACGGTGATCCATCCAAAAAGTATTTTGGCGCAATTTATACTGTGCTAGCTTTGGTTAGGGACCAAGTTCAATCATGGCTCAACAAAACTCTGATTGCTTCATCTTCCTTCTCCTTTAATTTATCCATGAAAAATTTTCACCCATTGCTTTTCGTTTTCTTTTATTCATTTTTCTGTAATTTGCAATCATCTTAGAAAAATGTTTGTTCTGTGTTATAATTTCTTTCTGGTTTTGGACTGTCTCAGTCTTTGAGTTTGCTCATCTTTTTCTAGATTCAGTTATGATATGCCTTGTTTGCTTTTGTTTATATGCTTTTTGTATTTGGTTCAATCCCTCTTATTGAGGATGCAAAGATTTGGAATGTGAGAAACAATATTCCAGTTGATCAACTGCCTTGACAGCATCAAATTGATGTACGCGGACTCCGAGGTTTGAGAAGCAACGAGCTTGGACCAAACTTCAGCTTGACACCAAGAAAAAAAGCAACAAAAAAATTATGGTATTGTCGCTGTGGGTAGTAATGATCCCACTGATTATAGAGATATAATAAAATGTCTCCTTTCGAATATATGGCTACCATTGTTATTATTGCGAAATCTGTTGGACAGTAGGGAAAGGAAGTGTTCGTTGATTGCACCTGAAAACGGAGAGAAATTGAAAGTAGTTCGGTTGAAGAGACAAACAAACATTTTTTTGGCCAATGGAAACTGAAATATTTTCCTTTGGAATTCAAAAACAAGATGTTTTATGCAAGTGCTTCTTGTTATTTGAACAGCAATGACAGTCTCGAAGTCCTTGTTTTAAAAAACAGAACCGTTGTTAAAAGGATTCGGTCGGTTATTGTTCTTCTGGCTGACTTAAAAGATTGTTAGCTCCCTTCATTTTTGTTGATATAATTTATGAGGCTGGAGGGAGATCCAGTTTCTCAGTGTCCCTCTCGTTGATTTTTGCTGCTTGCCTCTACTGTTCTTTATTTTTCTTATAAGTTTCCCAAAACAGCTGTGATTCAAGTTTTGTCTCCTTTCTCTTATTTTGCAAAGATCTGTAATTTGACTATTATAAGAGTATACTAATAGTTGGATTTTTTCACTTTGAATTTGCAAAATTGTTTCGCGAACGATATACGTTTTTTTGCTGTCTTCTGGGTTCCATTTGTAAAACACAAAAATGCTGTGATGGAAATTAATAGTCATCTTATTTGTTTTTCTATCAAATTTGTTGGCTTGTTGGTGATTAAGTACAAGAGTTTTAGTTTCTTAGTGCTTGTTAATTTGATCTGCCGCGTTAAATTATGATATCTGACTGCAATTTTTTTCCAGATGCTTTTTCTCACTACTTGTGAACGTTGATAGAGATCCTGACTCTTAGTTTTTCTTCCACGTTAAATAGGTTATGTTCGCTTTTTTCTTTGGTTTTGTTTCATGCTGCTTAAAGTGCTGTGATTAAAATCGAAAAGATTAGTGCTATTTCTCTGCCTCCTTTGTTCAAGACAGCTGGCAGAAACTATCTAGAAATGCTTCCTTTTTAACTTCTTTTGGTTGTGATTTTTGCAATTTAGGGGCTCAAAGTTTTAGTTTTGTCTCCTTTGTAGTAATGTAATCTATCTACAGTCACAAGCTGGTTGCATTCTGCTTCTTTAATTTATGATCCAGTTGCAAGTGTTTTTGTTTTCAAAGTTTTTGGGCCTGTTTTATTTGTGTTGCGCTGTTAAGTAGAATTTGAACACTGGCGCTGATGATAGCCAGTTCAATTCTTTGCACTGATATGAGATATGGAAGTTGCTCGCATTGTTTATCAAGAGGCTGCATGAGGACAGGCCGATGCTTTTTAAGGTATTGAGGTTATCGTTGTTCGGGAAATGAATATTTCATTAGATGCGGAGAGTTATCTAGAGCAAAAAAAGTCATGCACGGGGTAAAGTCCAGGACGCCCCTCAACAATTTTTTTTGGGTGCCATGCGATTGTTTCAATAACCCAGAGAATTAATTTTTTATAGGCACAGGAAAAAGGTTCAAAATTTTTTGAAATCTTTAATAAAAGGCAATCTAGATAAATTTACTAAGCTGACAGACGAAGTTCAAACTTTTGCTGCGAAAAGGTATTGAATGATTGTTTTTTCAGCAATGTAATTATCTCTGCAAACAAGTTTTGGTTCTGTTTCGTAAACTAGATTAAACGGCAATATAATTTAGAGCGGGTTTTAATTGAAAGATAAAATTTTGTGAAGGTTGATTGTCAGGCTAAAATCTCAGGCTCCGTTATTGGTATTGTTAGAAAATTTTTGACAATGAAAGATTTAATTTTTTACACGATATAACAAATGCCGCCTTTAATTACTGCTTTGAGTCAACTGGGATGTGTTCCCTTGATTTTTGTGATTCTTGTAAATTTAATATCAAAACAATTTTTCTGCCTTTAAACGCTTGTCTAAAAGCTGGCGTGCATAGAGTTGGGTGTGAGCACAATAAGGTGCTTCGTACAGAACTTGGTTAAGCTTTGTTTCATTTTTGCCCCGAGAAGCAGTATATCTTATCATCGTTTTTTCTCCGCCCTATAATTGAAATAACCTAAACGGTGATCCATCCAAAAAGTTTTTTGGCGCAATTTATACTGTGCTAGCTTTGGTTAGGGACCAAGTTCAATCATGGCTCCACAAAACTCTGATTGCTTCATCTTCCTTCTCCTTTAATTTATCCATGAAAAATTTTCACCCATTGCTTTTCGTTTTCTTTTATTCATTATTCTGTAATTTGCAATCATCTTAGAAAAATGTTTGTTCTGTGTTTTAATTTTTTTCTGGTTTTGGACTGTCTCAGTCTTTGAGTTTGCTCATCTTTTTCTAGATTCAGTTATGATATGCCTTGTTTGCTTTTGTTTATATGCTTTTTGTATTTGGTTCAATCTCTTTTATTGAGGATGCAAAGATTTGGAATGTGAGAAACAATATTCCAGTTGATCAACTGCCTTGACAGCATCAAATTGATGTACGCGAACTCCGAGGTTTGAGAAGCAACGAGCTTGAACCAAACTTCAGCTTGACAACAAGAAAAAAAGCAAGAAAAAAATTATGGTATTGTTGCTGTGGGTAGTAATGATCTCACTGATTATAGAGATATAATAAAAAGGTCTCCTTTCGGATATACGGCTACCATTGTTATTATTGCGAAATCTGTTGGACACTAGGGAAAAGAAGTGTTCGTTGATTGCACCTGAAAACGGAGAGAAATTGAAAGTAGTTCGGTTGAAGAGACAAACAAACATTTTTTGGCCAATTGAAGCTGAAATATTTTCCTTTGGAATTGAAAAACAAGATGTTTTGTGCAAGTGCGTCTTGTTATTTGAACAGAAATGACAGTCTCGAAGTCCTTGTTTTAAAAAACAGAACCGTTGTTAAAAGGATTCGGTCGGTTATTGTTCTTCTGGCTGACTTAATTGATTGTTAGCTCCCTTTATTTTTGTTGATAAAATTTATGAGGCTGGAGGGAGATCCAGTTTCTCAGTGTCCCTCTCGTTGATTTTTGCTGCTTGCCTCTACTGTTCTTTATTTTTCTTATAAGTTTCCCAAAACAGCTGTGATTCAAGTTTTGTCTCCTTTCTCTTATTTTGCAAAGATCTGTAATTTGACTATTATAAGAGTACACTAAGAGTTGGATTTTTTCACTTTGAATTTGCAAAATTGTTTGGCGAACGATATACGTTTTTTGCTGTCTTCTGGGTTCCATTTGTAAAACACAAAAATGCTGTGATGGAAATTAATAGTCATCTTATTTGTTTTTCTATTAAATTTGTTGGCTTGTTGGTGATTAACTACAAGAGTTTTAGTTCCTTAGTGCTTGTTAATTTGATCTGCCGCGTTGAATTATGATATCTGACTGCAATTTTTTTTCCAGATGCTTTTTCTCACTACTTGTGAACGTTGATAGAGATCCTGACTCTTAGTTTTTCTTCCACGTTAAATAGGTTATGTTCGCTTTTTTCTTTGGTTTTGTTTCATGCTGCTTAAAGTGCTGTGATTAAAATCGAAAAGATTAGTGCTATTTCTCTGCCTCCTTTTTTCAAGACAGCTGGCAGAAACTATCTAGAAATGCTTCCTTTTTAACTTCTTTTGGTTGTGGTTTTTGCAATTTAGGGGCTCTAAGTTTTAGTTTTGTTTCCTTTTTAGTAATGTAATCTATCTACAGTCACAAGCGGGTTGCATTCTGCTTCTTTAATTTATGATCCAGTTGCAAATGTTTTTGTTTTCAAAGTTTTTGGGCCTGTTGTTTTTGTGTTGCGCTGTTATGTAGAATTTGAACACTGGCGCTGATGATAGCCATTTCAATTCCTTGCACTGATATGATTTTAGTGCAGTTCGTTGCGTTCTTTTTGTTTACAATTTATCCCTCGCTTGCATTTGGGATTGGTTACTCTTTTTTATTTGTGTTTTTTTCTCTCTCTCTCTAATTTTGGTTGTTTGTTTGTTTTTTTTTGTAGCTCTTTAAGTAAAAAACTTGGCGCTAGTTGTAATGATGAGCAATCAAAATCTCAAATTTGAACGAAATTCTGATTGCCTAAAATTTTCTTTTCGCTTCTCTTTTTAGGGCTGCGTCTTTTTTTTCCTCAGTTTGATACCATTAATAAGCTACGATCGAACATCAATTTTAATGAGCACTGATAGTGAAAAAATCCAAGGCAAAACGTGACGTAATTTTAATTCTTCTGATTGACTAATTGGAGTTTTTTTCTCTTCCGCTGTTATATTCTCTCTCTTGTTTTCTTTTCTTTTCAGTGTATGCGATCTCCCTTCATTCATGTCTTATCTGGACTGTTTTTTCTTTTTTTGTCCTGATTCTTTAGTCTCTCAGTGGTTTTCCGGGTTCTGTCACTAAATTTTTTGGTCTGAGCGAAGTCTGTGATGAAATTCAAAGGAAGTCATGATCAATTATTACAATTTGGTGAATTACTTCTATCGCTCCTATTTTTTTGTCCCTTTCACCTCTCTCTCACTCTTTTTCTTTCTTACTCTTTCTCTTTCTCCTTCTATTTCTCTCGTTCTGCTCTCTCTCTCTCTCTCTCTCTCTCTCTCTGTCTCTATCGTTATCTCTCTCTCTCTCTCTCCTCTCTCTCTCTCTCTCTCTCTCTCTCTCTTTCTTTCTCTCTCTCTCTCTGGTTTGTGTTTTTCAGTCTACGCAATCTCCCTTCTTCCATTTTTTTTCTGTGTTTCGTTTTCTTCAGTTCTACCATTTATCTCTGCTCTAAGTTCATATCTCTGTTTGGACTTCTTCCCTCTTTTCCCTTTATCCCTATACTCTTTCTCTCTTTGTTTCTTTCTTCCGGTTCCTCTGGTTCTCTCTGGTCCTCTTTCTTTTCTCTTTTGCTCTCCCTCACTTCGTCTCACTCTCTTCCCCTCTCTCTCTATCTCTCTTTGGTTTTCTTTGTTTTCTGTCTATGTGGTCTTACTCCTGCCACTCTCCTCTGTCTTTTTTTCTTCGTTCTCTTCGCTTTTGCTCTGATCCCTTTTTTCTATTGGTTGCTTTTTTTCTCTTTGTCCCTCTGCTTTTTGCACTTCCTTTATTTTCACTTTGGTTCCATGGATGCGTTGTGATTGCGTGATGAGTTTTCTGATTGCTGAAGGGGAATAATTCCAATAGAAATTGTTTTCAAGAATCATAATTTTCTGATTTACTGCTATCAATTTTCTTTTCCTTGTGTCTTTGATCTTTCTCTCTCCCTCTCTCTCTCTCTCTCTCGCTCCCTTTTTTCTTTCTCCTCCTTGATAACTCTTTCTCTCTTTCTCTGTTCTGGATCTTTCTATCTCGCTCTTGCTCTCGCTTTTCTCTCTCTCTCTCTCTCTCTGTCCGTCTTTCTCTAATGTTTCCCATTTTCTCGGTTTCTTCATTTCTCCCTCTCTCTCCTCCGCTTTCTCTCTCTCTCTCTCTCTCTCTCTCTCTCTCTCTCTCTCTCTCTCTCTCTCTCTCTCTGTCTGTCTCCCTCTCTCTCTGTCTCTCTCTCTCTCTCTCTCTCTCTCTCTCTCTCTCTCTCTCTCTTTCTCTCTCTCTCTCTCTCTCTCTCTCTCTCTCTTTCCATCTGCACCTCCTCCCTTTCTCGCAAATTTTGCTGGTTCTCATTTTTTTTTGATTTTTTTTATCCCTTTAAAAATTAGAAAACTTTGAAATATACTCTCGGAAATAAGTATTGCAGTCACAGAAACCAATGATGAATGCAAAGCTAAGACACGTTTTTTGGACGCGTGTTTATCTTAAATCTGGCAGGAGTTGCGTATTATCTTGAAAAATGGACTTGTTTCTTGAAAGATGAACTTGTTGAATGACGGACCTGTTGCAAGATGAACCGTTATCTTACAAGATTCTTTATTTTTGAAACTGATGAGTAGTTTTTCAAGAGTCTTGCAAGGTTCCTTTATGGTTTTTAAATAAAACAGCCGTCACTAAAAGACTAGATTAGTTTCTAATTTTAATTTTATACTATGGGTCACTGAAAGAAACAAAAAAATTGCATTTGTTTTCTGAAGAAGCAGGTTACGTCTCCCATTACATCGCTAGTTCGCGTCATAAGCCCGCTATGTCAAATCACAAGTCAACAAAACGCTATGATTTCGTTCATGATCTGTTACCTCTGACTGATAATCCAGCTGAAACAAAATTTTCAAAACATTTTTGTTCAATTATGTGAGCTGACTGAGGAAGACAGCCTAAATAACTTAGCAGCCTAAGCATAGTTACAACAAGCAACACTAAAACACGTTAGGCTTGTAAAAATAGCCTAATTGAAAGGGCCAATTCAGGCCATTTTGTTTCGTGGACTTTTTCCTCATGATCATTTTTTGATCACGGCAAATTTGTCATGACCATTAATCTGTTGCGACATTTTATGGCCTTTTTGTCATTGCTGATTATTTTCATCACTACCCTCCGCTTTTGGAGATCACATGGTTTGTATTTCTACCACAATTCTTAAAAAATTAAACTCGAAGTATCAAAACTTCATTATGGAGTGAGACTGCGTGTGCACCATGATATAGCTATTGTGGCAGATATTTTTGTCGGATATCTAATCCTTATCAAACTTCATCGATAACAAAGCCTTAGTTCAATTGATTAAACAGAAAATAATTAAAACTGAGGTTGAAAATAATTTGCAATAAAAAAGTTTTTGTCATTTCGGCTCATTTCTACAGACAATAGCGTAATTAGGAGTATTGTAAACCAAAAATGACTCAACTGATCAGCTTATCTCTCTCAATATATATATATATATATATATATATATATATATATATATATATATCTTTCTTCTCTCTCTCTCTCTCTATTTCTTTCTCTTTTTCTACTTTCCGTGTCTTCTCTTTCTTTCTATTTTTATTCCTTATCAAAAGGAGGTCCATGCAGCAGCTAAAGCACGTTGTCTGCGCTTCTTGCTAAACGGTTACCTTGCAAGGGTCTGACAAGATTAACCGCTATCGTACAGGACTCTTGGCAATCGGACGGTATCTTTCAAGATATTGCAAAAATTTTGCAAAACCTTGCAATATGATGCGTATTCACACAAGATTCTTGCAAGATCCTACTAGATAACCGTCCGATTTTGACAAGAGTTTCGATATATTCAGTGTTTTGCGTGGCATCAATTGATAACTTGTCAAGCGTAAAAATTCAAAATCAACAGATTTGTTTTTAAACTTTCCGTTTTTCCAGAGGTTATGGCGGTCAAAAAATGGTGAGAACTATATTAGCCTAAATTCCGGTGCTTTGTTAATTTTTTTCGTTATTTTTGCTCAAATTTTGATCAATTTTTGCTAAAAAAAATAAAATTGTTAGTGATAGTCTCATTGGTCTTACTATTATAGATGCATGGGTCTTACATGAGTCGTTGAATTTCCTTTCGGATATTATTTCGCTAAATCATGGAAAGTTCAGCGTTTTTTAAAAACGTGGCTGCAAGTTTGCTTTTGTCGCCCTCTCTGTCCAATTTGACAAAATAAATAGAGGCAAAAATCTGCTAACACAGTCTTCATTTACCCAAATAAGGGCTCATTCTACCTCCTGTTCCTAAGAAGGTGTTCCGGAACTTACATCTTACCAGATTTTTGCTATCATAAACTGATGTTAAAAAAGCATCGTTTATGTTCAATATATGAAAAAATTTTTCTGCCAAAATTTTTTAGGCTATTATTCGGTACAACTGCGTTTTTAACAGCTCAGGCCGGATTCGGTCTCATTGTTTACTTTGCAATTAAAAATGATACTCTTTGCATTTTGTTATTTTTATCACAATTACAGGCAAGTCTCTCTGAGCAATAGTGATGATTTTGATGATTTTTTAATCTGAAATCGAATTAACAAATTATCTAATTGGACATCTAAGGGGTTTAATAAGTCGGTTTAATAATTTCAGTTTATACACAACGATTTTTTTCCATTATAACTTGTCAAGTTTCGAAAACTCTTTATCTATTTTTGATATATTCACTTTTCGGTCAAATTAGTCTTTTCGAAAACGTTTGGAGTTTTTTTGCGTTTTAATGGACAATCAGTAACAAAAAGAATAGCATCAGTATAAATGTGGAATTTTACTATTCAGTAAAGATTCGGATTGTAAGGGGCGCTGTTCTTTCTATTAAAAAAATATGTAACATCTTCCTTGCTTGTTATATGTTATATGTTTTTATATGTTGGTTACGGACCAGAAAAAATTCAAATCTAACTCCAAAGGTGGACAAGTCAAACTCAAGTTCAAATGACAGCAAATGAAAAAACAGGATAAAAGCCCAGGAATACTTTGTTTCCACGCATTTTGCATGAAAATGTTTGTGAAATATTGCGGTCCCCTGTGTTCATTGTTACTTTGTAGCCTTTTGACTTTTTCTCACTAATTACAAACCCATTAGTGTATAAAAGAAGTAAATCAATTTGCTGCTTTTCAGTTCAAAATTCATGGGTCTTAAGATCTATGGTTTTTAAAAAAAACTGTTTAAATTTTTTTTTTAACTTTGCCATTTTTCATTTTATTGCTGCCACCTTTAAGCATAACCTTGTTCTCCTAAAGAAAATTGTAATGTAGCCTTCAATCTTTTTTAAAAAATAGAAAAAAATGTTCTTCTGGCTTTGATAGAACAGGTTTTTACAAGTTTTTTTGTTTGTTTTTATACATTTTGAGCAAATTTTGTGGTTCCCATTCTTCGGTCTTGTCCCATTATCACAATAATGGCACATTAATTATAGTTCACAAATCGCTTTTATGCTATTGAAAGCAAATGCAGTTGATTAGATTTTGTGTTTGATAGTGAGATTGTTTTTATAAGCTTCGACACCGTTTCGTCGCAAAATTGACAGGATATTTTGACTTTTGTCTGTAATTGCTCTTTCTGTAGTCGTATGACATTCTGGATTATGACAAGTCTTCATGGCTTTTTATGGATTTGTAAATAAAACCATTGGAAGATTTCAGTTGACACTTGATTGTTTTCATGACTTTTAGTTCTGTTGTTTAGAAAAATGTAGACGGATTTTTTAACTTTGCCAATTTTGTTTTTTGTTGTCTAATTGTTAGTTGCCCTCGATAGTGCAACATCTTTATTAATAAAATTGAAGTAAGTTTTTGATTGGTTTTTCGTATGCTTTTTTGGGTTCTTCTTTACTCTCTTCTTCAATTAGGTAGAAATTGAGATTTGGTCTTTAGTACTGATTGTCGTTTTTGATTTTGTCTTGCTTTTTACTCTCCTTAATGGCAGGTAGCAACGGCCCTCTTATGAGTGATGAATTATTATTTAATTGTTAAAGTGGTTTAAACTTATAGCGATTTTTAAATGGCTACACCAATTATTTCTGAAAAGTTTAAGAGGTTGTGAAAGTTGCCTTTCTCTTCCTCATTTTGTAGACAATTTAATAAAAAAAACATTATGTGAAAACACACATTCCTCGTTTAATTGCATTCCAACTGAATGGTGTACAAAAGAACAATTTTGAGGGCTCAAACACAAAAGAAAGCTGACTTTATGTTTGCTGTGGCTGTGCGCTATTTGCGTCTTTTTTGAAATGAAAACTCAAAAATCATATGTAAGTTGGCAAAATTGATCTGTTTTCCCTCGTCTGACATCAATATAAAAATGAGAATCAAAGGACAGAATTTATCTGAAAAGACAACAAAAATGTTAATAATGGGAAAAAAACAAAATAACACTCGCAAAAACTAAATTGTAACACGGAGCAAGAAAAACTACAATGCAGCCTGTTAATAAAATTTTCATGGCATTTGTTTGATATGAAACTTGATTTTTTGGAGGCGATATCGATTTTTCGCAGAATTTTTTCCTATCTAAGGGGTCCCTTCATAGAAAAAATGCTAGGAAGTAATAGCCCAATTGATCAATGACATCATTTTACTGAATTAAACGTTTGGACTGCCCTCCTAAGGTTTTAACGTTTTTTTTTTACTTCTGTTAGACAGCAGCGTCCTTTTGAGAAACTATTACTGATTGCCATATTTTCTATAGTTTCACTGCAAAGGAAGCATGAGCGACTTTGTTCCACGGTTCCAAAATATTTCTGTTCTTTCAAAGCAATTAAAATCGATGTTTTCTTGGTTAATTTTTAATTTTTGGATGGTTCCAAATATGTTAGCACTTGAATAAAGGGACAATAAAACAATGCAGGTTGAAAACACAATTACGTTTTATCCATCTTATTATAGCCGCCGTTTAAACTTTTTGTTCTGTCAGCAAATATCTTTCTCTCTTATACCTTTAAAAGTTTTTCCAATACAATTGATTGTTTCAAAGTTAAAACTGAAAAAATCTCTAAAAATAAAGCAAACTCGTGGTTTTCGGAAGTACCCTTTTTTAGCCAGATCTAATAAATTGATAACAAAATGGTTACTTTAAAATACCATCCCAGTAGACTGTCAATTTGATGACAATTTATTTTCAACTTTAAATTTACTTCTGATTTGATTTTGCTACTGAATTGTTTGATTAATTTCAATTCAAACCAAGCCAGATCAGCTTATGTTTGAGATTTTTTTTCCATTATCTTGTTGTAGATACTGTTTAAAATTAGAATGGATCTTAAAATGCTGATCTGTGGGCTCAGGTGGAAACACGGCGTGCAATTGTTCCTCCGCGGCTGTGTAATTGTTTTTCTACGACATGGTGCATCGACAAATTTTCCGTTTTTAGCTCATTTGCCGAGGCTACTGCTGTTGGAGGCGTTTAGTGTTTCTTTTTTATTTTTTTAATGAAATTTTAGATTGTTGCTTTGCGGATTATAGTGGCATCGTTGTCACTGTCAATTGACTCAAATAGTTTGTCTTGAAGAGGTTTAGCGGTACTTGCTGATATTCCAGATCTCAATTTCGTAATAGTTATACAAGGATCACATATGACTTAATCAAAATCATAACGTACTTCGTAGTGCGAGCCCTGCATGACTTAAATAAATCATACATGATCCTTGTATGAAAATTTAAAGGATCATAAATGACTGTTGTAATATTTTTGTGAGTGGAAAGAGTTTTAGAAGGCTTAATACTGTGAATAATACTGGCAACAGTTAGAGAATTACCTGTATAAAATCATTTATGATCCCTGTTTGTCTGCTATATATGGTGGCTGTCATCTATTTACATTTTTTCCTTAGAATTGGTAAATTCCGGTTCTAATGATATCAAGCGACTTCAAGAACGACTTCAAGTTTCATTTGTCACTCTGAGTTGCAATCTGGTTTTCTAAATGTGCTAATAAGGGCAAAAGTTAACAATCTTTTGCTAATTGTTCCGACCCCTCTTGAGGGGGGGGGGAGGAACTATATACTCAAATGGTTTTTTTTGTTCAGACAATTTTGGCCGATCGATATGTTCATTGTAGAGAGTTGAGACTGGTATCGTTAGAAAGCTTGTCGAGCGTAGAATATAGAACAAAAAAGATTTTTTGATTTTCGTTTTTTACAGGGAGTTATCGAGGTTTAAACTTTGGAGAAAATAGTGTGAATTCCGTTCATTCTATTCACATTTTCCGGAATTTTTGAATAAAATTTTGTTAATTTTGCTAAAATTTGTTAATTTTTTCGAAAAATGTGTTGTTGATTTTATTTTTCAAGACAAAAAATTTTGACGGTTATTTTTATTTAAATTTTTTGTCGAAAATTCTGGCTAAATATTTCAAAATTCATCAACAACAGCAAGAAATAAGATTTTTAGTCAACTTTGATTAAACTTGCAGGAAGTACACACCCAAACACCAAAAACACAATCTTTGTAGACTCACAAGGGGGCTATTTCTCCTTCAAATTCCGTTCCGAGTGCTGCGTAATTAAAACTTTGCCATTTTTTGCTAACTTTACCCGTTGATTATCAAAAACGCATCTTTTTTTTTTTGACTTTTAACATAATATCTATATCTATAACCTTGGAAAAATTAAGTCTTTTCAATGGACAAACAGCATTAGAAGAGATGGCTTTGGACCAATCTTGGACTGTTACAATCGATAAACCATTCGGATTGCAATCAGTCGGTCTTTTTTGTAAAAAAAAAATTCGGTCTTTTTTATGTTTTAATTAAATAACAGAACATTTAAAATAAAAACTCACTAGTGATAGGTCAAATTCGCCTCCTAATTAGCTCCAAATTATTGTATCTAGTTATAAAAGGAAAGCTATGGTCCATATGATTTTTTTAACAAATTTTCGTTTTTTAAAAAAAATGGCTTATTGAATTTGCCTCCAGTTTTTTCCTAATTTTTTCAACTTGTAGCTCAGTGTCAGACTGTTTTTTCTTTATATTGATTTCAAACTCAAACTCTATTGCGGTTGAACACCTTAAGTTATGGTTTTCTTGTTTTGATATTAGTAGATTTCACTTTTTCATTTATTTTAGGTATTTGCCCATTTTTCACGTTTTCTAGTTTTGACACATTATCACTTTATTGGCAGTTGATATATCACCTTATTGGCGTTCAGAATAAAGCACAATATTAAAAATCTTTAGGATATAGACTCTGGTTTTAGCGACTTCGATAATACTTTCTTGAAGAATTTAATTGAATTTTTTTAAATTTATCTCTAACTGTCGTTTTTACTTTGTCCTTTTAGTCGTATGAAATTTGTTGTACATTGAACCGTTTTCATTGGTTTTTCTTTGAAAAATAGATGGGCCGATGTTCTGATTTTAGCAGATAGCTGATGGCTTTAAATGCAATTGTTTTCCAAAATAAGAAAAGCACTTTTTAATTTCGCATTTTTGTTCTTTTTATTGTCTGTTTGTTACCTAGTCTCGTTAATTATAGACCATTTTTGACAAAATTATTGTCAAGGAATGGTGTCAAATAGATTGTTCCTGCAAAATCTAATGTTTCTATAAAATTCGTTATAACTTTACTGGCTTCGAGACGGTTTTTCACAAAAAAAATTATATTAATTTTTGATGTTTGTCATTTTTTGCGTTGTTTTTGTAGACATAAGATATATGCAGGTCTCAGGGGCTTCCTTCGGAGGAATAAACGAACCTTTTTAATTATTACCTTTTGTAATTAAAGGCTTTCATGTCTTTGGAAAAAAAAATTTCCGAAAAAAACACAAGTTTTAATTAATTTTAATTTTTTCTTTTTTGTCTACTTGTTACCTGGTTTCATTAATGAGAGGTCACATAATACATTATCAGTGTTTAAGGAACGTGCAACCAAACATATTTTGAGGGCCGAAGCATGGCTTTACGGCTTCGAAAACGTTTTCCGGCAATATTTATTTGTTTTTTTTTGTTTGTTGTCTTATTGTTGTTTTTTTTTGTAAACGCGTAAAAATTGAATACCGACAGTTCTTAATTCCCATTTTTAAAAACACTGGTAATTGTAAGCCTATGGGATATTTTAGTTGATTTCTAATGGTTTCCATTACTTTGAAAATAATTGAATTTGTAAAAAAAATAAGCGAATTTTTCAAATTTACTGTTTTTGTTCTTTATTGTCTAATTGTTACCCAGCCTTTTTTTGGACTGGTTCCTCATCTTTTCTTGTGAATTACAAGTTATTTTGTTTAGTTTCAGACTTTTTGACGCTTTTTTGACTTTGTTATTAAGTTTTGTTTCTTTTAAAACGGACATAAATTTTTTGATGAAATTTAATTTTGTTGTTGTTGCTTGATTTGGCTTTTTGTCTTGCCTTGCTTTCTTAATATTGGCTTGTCTCATGAATCTAATGCATCATTTGTTACTCCACTGAGTTATTTGCTTTGGAGGCTATCTTTTCGTTCATACACCAATTGTTTTTTGAAAAATACTTGAATTTTTGAGGTTCTCTAGCTGTTCCTCATTTGGCAGACAATTATGCCAAAATTGTGGATGAGCGGGGTCGGAACCTTATGTGCAATCTCATATTACCGAGCCTCCTTGTTGGCTTAACTTTTGAAATGCATTTAGAGTTCAGAGTCTATAGTCTTAACTTCAATTATTTGCAAAGTGCAACAAATTAAGTACACCACTCTTAATTTCAATTAAGTACACCTAAATAATCCCGACACTGTGCGCTTTTTAAGACGTAATTTGAAATTGCATCATCCGTGAGTTTTCTGTATGTCTGGAAATGACATCTGTAGTTTAATCTGTTTTGTTCCCATCCCCACACCCCCAGTGCCCAGTGTTTTTATGACCCCCACATACAAATTATGTGTTGCTATATAGCAGGTTACTTTTTGCACACCGGGGATTGAAACTGGACGTACAGGGGGAGGGGGTTGGTTGGCAAAACTTACATGCCAACTAAGCTGGAGGACCGGAACAGACTAGATCCCGTTAGTTAATTATTGTTTTTTATGAAATATTTTTGTGTTCGTCTAAGTAGAAATAATTGTCATTCTCCTTTCATAAGCGTTCAAATTATTTTGGCTGGCTCATAGTAATAAGCCCCGGGCACGCCATCGAAATTTAGTGAAAGTTTTCCTTATTACCACTAAGTATATCACCACTAAACTGTATGTAACATGATCTCTTATATAATGGCAGCAAGCCCAGTTTTTTGGGCAAGCATTATTTCTACAAGCAGATAACAAATTGTTAATTCGCGTTACGTACACATTAAATTTGAAAGCATTTTGGCGCCCTGAAATTGAGAAATTGAAAAATTGACAATTGGAGCGGTGTGGCTATCGAATTTCCCCTTCTGTTTCTCCCGGGGGGCAATACAGCTCTCACAAATGAGAGTTTCTAATTGCAACGGCCTTCATTTTCACTCTTTCTCATTCCACCTTCAAAAAGAAGGCAGAAAATTAAATTGATTCAAACGCGCCTATTTCAAATGTCATTTCAGCAATTTGCCGTCCAAACAATTTTCCCTCTTCTTAATCAAATCAAGGGCAAAAGTTTAGGGAGGCGTGATATAGTTACAAATTCAGCTGAAAACCAACATTTGATGTACTTCATTGACGGAGTTTATGGAAAAGCCTTTAAGCACCCAAGATTTTTATCTGGATTCTCATAAGAATCGTCAACATTTAAATTATGGGATCTTTTCAACAATTGCCCCCCCCCCCCCCCCCCCCCACCCCCTTTGGTACCTAGTAGAGAATCGCCTCCCCTTCTGTGCTATGCTTTACCACAATATTAGTTGGCCTATAGTTTAGATAGCCGAAAAATGGTTTAAGCGCAATTGCGGACCGCTGTTCACGGCCATGCCTCTCACGCACTATGGGATGTAATCCGGAAATCGCGGGTCGGTTATCGCGGCGAAGCCGCGACGCGCGCGAAGCGCGCCTACCGACCCGCCAGTCGGAAATTCTTTTCGCTTTGTATTCCAATTCGGCTAATTGCCCTAGCATGGCGCATTTTATTCTATCCAGTTTAACACAGTATGAGCATACACGGATACTTATTACTCGTCTCTGATTGGTTAATAAATCACTCGCTTAAATTCTATTCAAGAATAGCCCCCCTTTTGCAAAAGGGGGGGGGGGGCAATTGTTGAAAAGATCCAAATTATGTTCCCAAGTCGAATACAAAAGTTAATCACGCAAAATCTGGTATGATTAGCTTTTTTGGACTGGAATTGTTACAATTGAATAGAGTTGAATCATGAAATAATAAAAGCATTCAGAATGGAATTGGGTTGATGAACCAATCGACGAAAAATTGCACCCATATTTGGCATAAATTTTAAAAATTTCTCAATCTCATACCAAGAAACAAACTAAATTAATATCTGCGTGCTGCGAGAAATTTAGAAGCATATTTGAACAAAATCGAGACAAAATTTCTGTGCCCGTTGCTCCTTTTCTTCTTGAAAGACTTAGCGTATCTGCATCTAAAAGGAAAACAACTTTGTCTGATAAACTCAAAATAACATGCTGTTATTAGCTATTATTTCTGAAGTCATTAGATAGAGGCTATAGCATATTTTAAAAGTGAAAACCTTCAGGCCTTTCATCACGGTTGAAAGATTAATAGCTACAGTAACGAAACAGCGCATGGTTATCAAGGGCCACTTTATGGTAATGATGGCTGCCCGCAGGGCTCTCTTGTTCAGTCTTTATGGCCCCTGTTAGAAAAGTGTGTCCATTTTCGGTCTCTCAATTTGCCGTTTTTAACTGTCAATTAGACCGGGATGAATCCCATACGACGGAAAATTTGAAGCTATGAATAGATGGCGTTCAAAAGTACTGTTGAAGGTTGTGATCGTGGCAGATATAGTTCGCATTTCGTGAATAACTGAAAAAACACGGCCAAAAATAGTTTGAGAAATCCTAAAGTGGGAGAATGAAGCTTTTCTATTGTAGTTGAGTTTTTTTGAGAAAGTTAAAAGTTGGTGGCCAATTTAGCAGTTTATTTGTAGTGAAATTCTCTTTTGTTAAACTGCTCTTTAAAACATTAAGACTGACAAATGAGCGCGATGCTTTGCATTGAAGTTGCAGCACTTGTTTGTAACATTTCAAATTACGGCATTCTACCAACTGCCGTAATTTGATAACAGTTGGTAGAATGGTAAATTAAAGGGTGAAGAAAGGATAAATTAGTCAAGAACGGACTTCACCAAAGCTGGAATAGAACGAAAGAAAACACAGAAAAAAAAAGCGGAATAGAACTTTCTAGGGTAAATTTTTGTTACCAATTGTTGATATTCTACTAACCCGGGTTGACCCCATAATTGAAAAAGTTATAAAATTACAACTTCATATTATGGCGTCTATGAAAAGTTGTAGTCATAGAACTTTCATAAAAGGGAGTTCTATGGAATTAAATTTTTATGCAAAATTTTTTTATATCATGAAAAGGAAGGAAAAAGTATGTTTCAAAAAACTAACTTGAAAAAAAAATTGAAAAATTGAGTCTTAAGCGAACAGAGAATTATGGAAAAGTTGTAGCCATAGAACTTCATAGAAAAAGAAAAAAATTTGGAGAAAAGTTGTTTCTTTCTTCTATGATGTGCTATAATGTTCCTGGCTTATCCGGGATTTTAGATTTTAGCTATATATCTTGGAAAAAAGAGCCTCCATTTTTGCTTATTCTGCAAGAAAAACAGTCAAAACTGTTTTCCCTTGTAGTTTAAGAAGCTCACGAGGACTCACGAAAAAACCAAGACTCTTTAAATGCCTCCTTTCTGTTGTTATGGAAGAGTGGTAACCATAGAACTTCCATATTATGGAAAAGTTGTAGTCATAAAACTTCCATTTATGAAAAAGTTATAGTCATTGAACTTTCATTTATGGCAAAGTTATAATTTTACCAATCTTTAAAAACTTTTTTGATTTATGAAGTCAATGGTCCATAATATGAAAGTTCTATGATTATAACTTTTGGTCAGCCCGGGAATTTCAATCGCCAGCAAATGAATTCTATCTCGCTACTTAGATATATTTCTCTTTTCGAAAAGTAAGGTGGTGAGCTCCAAGTATTGGAATTTTAAGTTAGAATGTAAGGTTACTGTATACTGTATAATCAAATAGTCACTACTTAGGTTGTTTTTGACTTGAGGACTCTGACTACAAACAGTCTCAGCTAACTTAACTTGAGATAGCTCGTAAACAGATCCTCTTATAGTTAAATTTCAAGATTTCAAGACTGAGCTGTAACATTATTACGGATTTCTGACCACAACGAAAAGCAACGAACACTGTTTTCCCCAGATGTTTTTACACTTATTGCAATAACTTTAGTAAGAAAAAAATTTTCAACTATTTAAGATTTCGTGTTCTTGATGTAAAACCAGATATTTTAAGATGACAAGTTGTTGATCGTGTTGTATATTTCAGTCTTAAATCTGAAAAACTAAGAAATGAAAACAAAGAGTGTGGCAATAGACACTTTTTCATAGAAAGTTTTACAGTAAAAGCAAGTGAAAACCAGATTTAACTTTTATGAAAATTTAACTCCTAAAATAATTCTCGTGAGACCAACCTTTTGTTATTTTCCTCATGACTTCTCATCTATTTGTAGTAAAAATTATTCATTATTTAATATTTATTTTCATCTTTCATACTTTATTTCTTCTTTATTGAAAGAGGTGATTATATTTCATAGTCAAAAAATTTTAAGCCGTGGTTGCACTTTAATTTTTTTTAAACGTTTGTCAGCAGCCATGCGTTTTATTTGGTGTATATTTTTTCTACTGTCAGCGACAAATGCTGCTGCAGAGGGGACGCCTAATATGTTGAGAGGGCATTAACTAGAGAAAATTGTAGAAAAAATAGCTAACAATTAACTGAAAAAATAGTAGAACCAATGCTAACTATCTACTTTAGTTTTACGTATTTTATTTTATCAAACTGATTTTGTTATTACGCTTAAATACTATTTTATTAAATGCAAGAAAAATTTTTAAAAATCGAATTTGTTGTGATTTTCCAGTGCGAAGACACAAGCAAACAATTTGAAGATTATGGTAAGATCCACATCAAGGCTTATCAGATCTAGATAAGATCTTGCCAAGGAAATTGTCGTTCTTGCAAGAACTTGGAAACCCTTTTCATGGGTTTCCAAGTTCCTGGAAAATATGATGTGTTCTTCAAATAAAATTGAAATTTTGGGAGACCTATATTGGATTTCAACGGAAAAGAACGATGTCTTTACAATAATTGATTCAGTTTTTAACGGTTTTTTAACGGTATCACAAACAACGGCAAAATGTATTCATTGGCCAAAATTGGTTGAACAAAAAAATAGATGGGGTGTTATTAAGTTCCTAATCCCCCCCCCTTCATGCAGAGATGAAACAAAAAAATTAAACACTCAATTCATTTATTACACATTATTTCATCATAATTCACACAAATTTTTTTAGTCAATACTGAATTTTCTCAGGGTACAGTTTCTATCCGTTTAATTTTAAAACAGATCTAAAGGGGAATATGAAAATATTTCTATCAGCTCCTGAAAAATTGATTAAGATCATTAACTGTAGGCGTCTGTTATTTAGTCTCATAAAATTAATATTAACGTGTTTAATTAGAAGTTTCTATAAACTCTGGTCGCATGCCTTTGACTGTTTGTTCGGGATCAGCTTGGGTTTCCTCTTCCCAACTTCTCTTGCCCCTCCCCCCTTCCCACCCCCGCTCAACTCCTATGTTTGCTTGTGGGAACATCTGGGTGTATGTGAAACCTTAATTGAAATTAAAGCAGTAGGGCAAGCAACTAATTCAGTCAGGGTAATGAAAATAATTAACAGATGTTCTATTCCCCGATTGTGCTTAAATTTTGCCCACTTAAAGCATGATTGCTTCATTTTTTGGTGGTGGTGGTGGTAGTGGTGGTGGTAGTGGG